>NC_056757.1:19187500-19395000 GCF_018687715.1 Carya illinoinensis | reverse complement strand
CCATATACACATACAATCAATTATAATCAATAGGATACTTAATAGGGGCTACCAAGAAAGGCTTGTACATAATATAAACTCATTTATTCTTTAATTAGAGGAACGTTTGGAAAGAGAGAGAAATATTCTTCCACAAGAGAACTTGGCGTGGGCGCATGGTCATAGCTACTTACCTCGATCTGCTGCAACCCCTTTAACTTCAGAAAATCCTAATCCAATAAATAACAAGTGTGTTAAAACTCATCCAACATCCTTTAGATCCCATTTTTAACAATGGCTAAAAAAATTATAAATCTAACGTCGTTTTCTACCCTTAATGCTACTTCAAATAAATACCCTATCGACAAATCCTTACAAGAGTAACATAAGAAGATAGTTAATTTAGTTAACATAACATCAAAACAGCTCCATATATGCATTTAATCACTTAAAACAGAACATAATTATATATATATATATATAAAAAACACAACATCAAAACAACCCTATATATATAATTAATCCCTTAAAACAGAGCATATATGTAGATATACAAAACATAACATCAAAACATCCCCATATAAATACTTAATCCCTTAAAACAGAGCATATATGTATATATATAAAACATAACATCAAAACATAAGCTAAACAATTTAGTTAGCTTCCAAAATCACATAAAATCATATTAAACAATTTACCTTAAGCTCCTAGATTCTTTCAAGAGGTGAAGTGAAGGTCCAAAGCTTGAAGAAAATGAGAGGAGTTTGATTTCTTGAAGAGGAGAAGAAAAGAGGGAAGTGGTGTTGGCTAGCATGGAAAGAGAGATGAAGAAGACTTGTTCTTCATTTGTTAGGTGTAGACCGATGGGTTTGAAGAGGAAAATCCTTCATCTATTAGGTGTAGACTGATGGGTTTGAAGAGAAAATCCTTCATCTATTAGGTGTAGACCAATGGGTTTGAAGAGAAAATTCTTCATCTATTATGTGTAGACCGACAGTTCATAAGAGAAGAAGGCTTAGTTAAATTTTTTGTCATTAAAAGCTTAAGGAAATGGAGGGTTAGGATTAGATTTAGGAAGATAACTATTCCAATTACCAATCCAATGGTGGGAATCATTTGTGCTCTTTCATAAATAATAACAAAATTTTAGGATTTAAGGAAAAAATACTATAAGGCCTTAAAATCATGTACTTAATTTATTTTAACAACCCACATAAAAATAAAAACACACCCATCTAAAATAAAATAATAAAAATCTTTACATGAACATATTTAACTTAAGGAATAAAATAAAATGACGTAAAGACTCACGTAGTAAGACTAGGGTATTACTACGTGACCCTTAGGGGAGGTTATGGTGCATACGGGTTAATTGGTTATTGGATATGAGTTGGATTTGGGCCAAATGAGACTTTTGGCATGAATTGGAAAATAATATGTTTTTGAGGCCAAATGGGATTTTTGGCGTGTGTGGAAAATATATGGTTTTACGGGTTATGTGCATTGGCATTCTTTCATGCATGTTGTTTGAGTTAATATATTTTTATCTAGTGGTGTTTGGATTTTACTTACCTGCTGCACCATTTTTGGTACTGTAGATTTTGGTGCAGAGATCGAGGAGGAGGAGGCTGAGCCCGAGGATGCGGCTCCGCTGGAGTATTGAGTGGAAGTTTATGTCTTGTTTTTGGCTTTGAACTATATTTGTAGTTTGTAATATTTTATTATGTATGTTTTGAACAGCTTTGTATTAAACTAAACAATGAAAATTTCTGGTACTTAGTTTATGACTTTGCTATCCGCTGCTTGTTTCTTCATGCACATTTGTTGCTTATACACACACTCGGCACTCGTCGATAGGGTGGTAACCCGTGTTGTCATCATCGGAACGTCTCGATTTCCCCGTGTCCGTGCGTGGGGATTTGGGGGCGTCACAGGTGGTATCAAAGTGGTTTGGCTCTGGATAAAACTACATATCCTGTAGGTAGTACCAGAATGTTTTTTAAAGTTGTGTTTTAAAATTATTTTAAGTAAAGTTGCTATTTGACATGTTTTATTTGTTTTATTTATTTGAGCTTCTTTGCTTGTTTTTATTTATTTAGTTATGTTATTGCATGCTGGTTTCCTTCGTTTCTTGTTATGTGGTTTTGGTTTTTGGTTTTTAGTTTTTGGTTTTATGTTGTTGGTTTTTCTTAAAGGGGGTCAAAGGTTGTGTTGTGGCAGGAAAACTGGTGAGGCCAAGAAAGTCTACTCAAGAGCCTCGGGACGATACGCCAAGAGATGATGCTATAGCCCAAGTGATATGGCAGATGACTGAGTTCATGCAACAGAATTTTAGGCCGTAACTAGAAGGGCCTTGGCCACAACAAGGAGGGCTTTGGCCACAACAAGGAGGGCCTTGGCCACATCAGGGAGGGCCTTGGCTATACCCAGGAGGGCCTAGTGGCATGGTGCAATCTGGATGCACTTATGAGCGCTTTCTGGCACATAGAACTCCACCCTTCACTGGAGAAGAGGATCCACTTCAAGCTGGAAAGTGGGTCAGAGACTTAGAAAGAACTTTTGAAGTATGTGGTTGCACTAAGGTGCAACAAGTGGGTCTGCATCTTGATATACGCCGAATGGTGGTCAGCCACCGGATATCCACTTTTCAGGATTTAGTGGATGTAGCCACTCTTGTGGAGCGAAATAATAATTTGAGTATGGGCTCCTCTCCAGGGCTTAAGAGGCGGAGTTTTCTAGTGAAGAAAGTAGTTCGGGTTCGCCCCAGAAATTTGTTCAGCGGACCGGGACTCGACCACAAGCGTCCTCAGGTGTACGATGGGAGGACGGGTGCCAATTTGTTGAATTTGTAATAGAGCTCATGAGGGTGAGTGTCGGCTAAGTGGTGGACCCCATTGTTAATGATGCGGCCAGGTGGGACATTTCGCTCGTGAGTGCCCCGTTAGAGTTCAAGTAAGCCGTGGAGGTAGACAGGGTGGAAGAACAAATCCAAGGCAAACAGTGCAAGCCTGGGTTTATGCTGTTACACCCAGAGATGTTGATGATGAGGCACCAGCGACCCATAATGCTGGAGTAATTACAGGTATGAATCTAATTTAATTTAATGTTGGATTTGATTTTTGGTGTGTTTGAGTTTCTTCTTTGTTTTTGGATTTCATGGGTTAATATGTTTGGTTCAGGGAGAGTCCGTTTATATGAGTTTTATGCTTGCACTTTGTTTGATTCGGGTGCTTCACAGCCATTTGTATCTTCCACTTTTACTCGGATGTGTAATTTGGTTACAGAACCTTTGCCGAAGTCATTGGTAGTGGCTCTACCAAATGGTGAAGTGGTATGTGTTCCAAGGTTGCTTTGGGTTGCCCTTTAAATTTTGATGAAAGGTTTTTACATGCTAATTTGGTTGTGTTTAAGCTGTTGGGTTTTGATATCATCCTCGGAATAGATTGGCTATACCGATATTTTGCGAGTATTAATTGCAGAAGTCGAGTAATTAACTTTCAGCTTCCAGATGGTGAATGTCTGGAATTTGCGGGGAGTAAGCTAAAAGCAAAGCCGCTAATTATATCGGCAACTCAAGCAAGAAGAGAGATTGCATGGGGAGCAGATGCCTTTGGTAGACATCCCCGTTGTGGAGGAATTTTGGGACGTGCTTGTGGATGACTTGCCTGAGCTACCCCCTGTTTGTGAAATGGAGTTTGTTATAGACTTGGAACCTAGAGCGACTCCTGTACATAAATCTCCTTACCGCATGGCACTGGCTGAATTAAAAGAGTTGAAGACTCAGTTTTTGGTTTCCAGAGTGAGGACTGGACCTCATTTCTTTCCCTCATCTTTTCTTTTTCCCTTTTTTTCTTTTTTTTTTCTCTTTTCTTTTTCTCTCACTTTTTTCTTTCCTTTTCTTTCTTTTTCTTCTTTTTTTTCTTCCCGGTTTTTCCCTTCCGCTCGTTCGAACTCTCTCTCTCCTCTCCCATTCGCCGTTCAGCCCAGCCACCCCGATCCATCGCCGTCCGGCCGACGTGGCCAACACAGCCATCGCCGTTCGGTCCCCCTCCGGCCGGTGATCACCTCCACCGAATCCAAGCTCCATCCGGCCGGCCGATCACCACCTAGAGCCATTTCTTTCCGCATGGCTTTTTGCCGATTCTAGCACCGTCGCGCTACCTCCGGCCACCACCTTTTCACAGCTTCTTCCTCTACCTCTTGCCGACCTAACCCACCTAATTTTGGCCCCGATCCGTTGCCAGAGCAGCTCCCATGAGCTCATCTCCGTTCAGCCCATTTTTGGCCTTCCACCGTCGTTTCCACCGCCACCCATGGTCAAAACTCACTTCCTTTAGCTTCATGCACATCTCAAGGCCATTCCCTATCAATTTTGTGTCTTGGTTTGTCCCCGTTTGAAAGTGGATAATTTATTACCCACGGCCACAGTGTAAAATACACTGTTACGTTACTTTTCCTCCGCCGTTTGCAATGCCGCGAGCTTTCAAAAAATATCGTATAGCGCTGTAAGTATTTTTCAAACTCTACTTTTAGATTTAAATATATTTTGCTCTTACAATAAATTACCTGTTGGTTGGTTGATTCCGGACTGAGTCCGAGGAGTTCGGAGGTCGGATGGATTGAGGTTGGTTGGTTCGGAGGTCGGATGATTCCGGACGGAGTTGCTTGATTTGTTGATTTGTGGTTGGTTGGTTGTTTTGTGCCTTGTGATTGCATTTACATAGTGCATTTTATTTAATTGAGAAAAATCCTGTTTTATTGGCATAAATGTATTTTCAGGTGTGTGTGTATCACGACTCCAAGTCAGGATGGGGTATTATCTCGGTGGAGCTCCTCTGTTCACTCGGGAGCGTAATATAATGAGTGATATCCCTTGAGTTGTTGCTAGGCGACAACGGGAGTGGGCGGGATGGTAACGCTCTTCGTACCGACTCCGTGGCCCTTCTCTGGCGTGGGCTAGAGGATGCTTGACTACGAACGCGCGGGGTGCGGAACTGGGCATCACTCGTTTAGGTGTCACACTCGTGGTCGTTATCTGCAGTGTGACACAGGAGCCAGGGTGTGCGGATGACCCCTAAGGGAGGTCATGGTGCATACGGGTTAATTGGTTATTGGATATGAGTTGGATTTTGGCCAAATGAGACTTTTGGCGTGAATTGGAAAATAATATGTTTTTGAGGCCAAATGGGATTTTTGGCGTGCGCGGAAAATATATGGTTTTACGGGTTATGTGCATTGGCATTCTCTCATGCATGTTGTTTGAGTTAATATATTTTTATCTAGTGGTGTTTAGATTTTACTTACCTGCGGCACCATATTTTTAATTTGAACTACTTGACTTGGAAGATTGCCCCTAGTTTTGATGTGTAGCGAAACTCTTTAATAAAATAGTATCATTAATCAGTTTAAGTCTTCCCTTCTAGTGCATTTTTTGCTATGCATCTCTCAAAATTTTAATTTGAACTACTTGACATGGAAGATGTGACGCCCCCAAATCCCACGTACGGACATGTGGAAATCGAGACGTTGGGATGATGACAACACGGGTCACCATCCTATCGCCAAGTGCCAAGTGTGTGTACATGCAACAAGTGTGCGAATAAAAACACGCAGCGGGTAATAAAAGTCTTATAACTAAATACCAGAATTTTTCTTTGTTTAATACAAACCCGATTAAAACATACATAATAAAATATTACAAGCTTCAAGTATCATTTCAAACCAAACTATAAGGCATAAAACTCCAAATCAAAACTCTGGCGGAGCCGCCTCCTTGGGCTTAGCCTCCTCCTCCTCCTCAACCTCTGCATCAAAATCTACAGTACCAAAATGGTGCCGCAGGTAAGTAAAGATCCAAATGCCACAAGATAAAAACATATTAAACTCAAAAAATATGCATGAAAGAATGCCAATGCACATATCCCATAGAACCACATTTTTCCCACGCACACCAAAAATCCCATTTGGCCCCAAAAACATATTACTTTCCAACTCACGCCAAAAGTCTCATTTGGCCCAAATCCAACTCAATTCAATAACCAATTAATTCGAATGCACAATGACCTCCCCTAGAGGTCATCCGCACACCCTGGCTCCCATCGTCACACCACGGGTAACGACCATGCATGTCACTTCGTAACGAGCGATGCCCAGTTCCACACCCCGCGCGTACGTAGCCAAGCATCCTCTAGCCCTCGCCAGCAAAGGCCTCCCATCGTCACATCTTGGCTCCCATCGTCACACCATGGGTAACGACCATGCGTGTGACTTCATAACGAGCGATGCACAGTTCCACACCCCGCGCGTACGTAGCCAAGCATCCTCTAGCCCTCGCCAGCGAGCCACGGAGTCTGTACGAGAGCGTTACCATTCCGCCCACTCCCGTTGTCGCCCAGTGACAACCCAGGGGACGTCACTCAGTATATTACACTCCCAAGTGATCAGAGGAGCTCCACCGAGATAATACCCCATCTCGGCTTGGGGTTGTGATACACACGCACCCGAAAATCCGTTTACACAAATAACACCGGTTTTTCTCAATTTAATAACTGCAAACTAATGCATCATGCAATGCACACCTTAAGATACAAATCATCCAACCAATCACAATATCAACAATAACAAACAACTCTGTCCTTAATCCATCTGACCCCCGACTCCTTGGACTCAGTCCGGAATTAACCAACCAGGCAAATAATTAATTGTAAGAGCAATAATATATTTAAATCTAAAATAAAGTTTGAAAAATACTTACTGTGCTATATGATAATTTCTAAAGGATCAAAGAGCTACAAACTGCGGAGAAAAGACAACGTAATAGTGTACATTGTGGTCGTGGGTTGTAAAATACCCATTTTTGAACGGGGACAAACCAAGACTTGAAATTGATAGGGAATGGCCTAGAGGGGTTTATGAAGCTATTGGAAGTGAGAGTTGGCCGTGGGTGGTGGCGCACGGTGGAGATCGGCCAACTTTGAGGAAAAGAGGCCGAGGGAGAGTGAGGGAGAGTGAGAGCTATACACAACTCCGTTGGCCATGAAATTTCTTGGGGAAGGTCATGGTGATGAGAGGAACAAGATGGTGATGGTGAAACACCATGGGTGGCCATGTACGGCGGCGTACGGTGGTGCAACCGAAACTCTAGCTATGGAGAGCCATCGGAGAAAAAGAGAGAGTTAGGGGAAAAGAAAGACATGGGGAGGAATCCCTTGATGTGGTGAATCCATTGGTGGTGCTTGGTGGCTGATTTGGCCGTGTATGGTGGCTCAAAGAGGAGAAAAAGGCTTGAAGACCCATTTGTTTGGAGGAGAAAAGAGAGAGATTGGGTGGCCGGTGTAGCACACCACCGGTGCAGTAGAGTTCGCCGGTATGAGAGGGACATGTCGGAGGTGGAGGGGGGTCACGGCGGTTGGAGGTGGCACCGGCTGGGCGGGCCAGAGGAAAACAGACGGAGGGAGAGGGGGGGCTGGGTCTCACGGTGTGACGCTCCTAAATCTCACGTATGCACACGGGAAAATTGAGACATTGGAATGATGACAACACGGGTCACCACCCTATCGCCAAGTGCCAAGTGTGTGTATAAGCAACAAATGTGCAAAAGAAAACACGCAGCGGATAAACAAAGTCATATAACTAAGTACCAGAATTTTTCTTAGTTTAATACAAACTCGTTCAAAACATACATAATAAAATATTACAAGCTACAAATATAGTTTCAAATCCAACAACATGGCATAAACTCCAACTCAATACTCCGGCGGAGCCGCCTCCTCGGGCTCAACCTCCTCCTCTTCCTCGATCTCTACATCAAAATCTACGGTACCAAAATGGTGCAGCTAACAAGTAAGATCCAAACACCACAAGATAAAAACATATTAAACTCAACAATATGCATGAAAAAATGCAAATGCACATGTCCCATAAAAACCACATTTTTTCACGCATGCCAAAAATCCCATTTTTGGCCCAAAAACATAACCTTTAAAACCAGCCTTGCCATTATCCCAGATAATGGCCCAAAGCAAGAAACCACCATTTTCCTAGAAAATGGATCACAAAGCCTCAACGTAACCTTGCCATTTTCCCAGAAAATGGCCTGTATCTAAAAACCAGAAAACCGATCCAATTATTGCGTGCACCATGATCTCCCCTAGGGATCATCTGCACACTCTGGCTCCTGTGCTACACCGAAGGTAACGACTACGCATGTGACACCTAAAAGAGTGATGCCCAGTACTCGCACCCAGCGCATCCTTGGACCAGGCCATCCTCTAGTCCCTGCCAATCTAGGGACCACGGAGTCGACACGACAGTGTTACCGTATCGTGTGATCCGGTCTTCACCTAGCGACAACTCAGGGGATGTCACTTAGTATTATCCACTCCCAAGTGACCAGAGGAGCTCCACCAAGATAATACCCCATCCTGGCTTGGGGTCGTGATACACACGCACCCGAAAATCCATTTACACGAATAAAACTGGATTTTCTCAATTTAAATAAAATGCAAGTGAATGCACCATGTAAATGAAACCTCAAGGCACAATTAACCAACCAATCACAAAAACAACCAAACCAAGCAACTCCGTGCTCAATCCATCCGACCCCTGAACTCCTCGGACTCAGTCCGGAATCAACAAACCAACAGTCAAATAATTTATTGTAAGAGAAAAATATATTTAAATCTAAAATAGAGTTTGGAAAATACTTACAGCGCTATACGGTATTTTTTGAAAGCTTACGACGTTGCAAACAGCGGAGGAAAAGCAACGTAACAGTGTATTTTACATTGTGGCCGTGGGTAGTAAATTACCTAGTTTCGAACGGGGACAAAACAAGACACGAAATTGATAGGGAATGGTCTAGAGATGTTTATGAAGCTAATGGAAGTGAGCTTTGACTGTGGGTGACGGTGGAAACGACGGTGAAAGTGTAAAAAGGGGCTGATCGGAGTTGAGCTCGTGGGAGCTGCTCTGGCAACGGATCGGTGCCAGAAATGGGTGGGTTAGGACGGCAAGAGGTAGGGTAAGAAGTGGTGAAGAGATGGTGGCCGGAGGTGGAGCGACGACGCCGGAAACGGCAAAAAGCCGTGCTGCTTAGATGGGCTGTAGGGGGTGATCGACGGCACTGATGGGGCTGAAAATTGGTGGGGTGGTGCGCTGGCCGGAGGGGGATCGAATGGTGGTAGCTGCATTGGCCACGTCGGCTAGCGGCAGCAGGTCTAGGTGGTTCAACAGACGACGACGGGAGAGAAGGGGAGAGGGGTCGAGCGTGCGGGAGAGGAAGAAACAAAAGAAGAAAGAAAGAAAAAGGAAAAAGGGAAAGAAAAAGAAAAAGAAAAGAGAAAAGAAAAAGGGAAAAAGAAAAGATGAGGGAAAAGAAATGAGGTCCAATCCTCACTTCTGGAATCCAAAAATTGATCTGCTGAAAACGATTTTAAAAACATAAAACGACTAAAATAAATTAAATACCACATCAAACTAAAATAAAACCAATTAAAATACAATAATTTAAAATAAAAGAGCTAACATATTAATTAAATTAAAAACACTCCTTTAGTGAAAATACACGTAAAAACGAGTCATCACACATGGGCTGGGGGGAGAAGCAGGGGAGGGAAAAGAAGAAAAAGAAAGAAGAAGAAAAAAGAAAAAGGAGAAAAGAAAAAGAAGAGAAAAGAAAATGGAAAGAAAGAAAGTGAGATCCAGTTCTCACATCTTGAGTTAAGAAACTGATCCAACAAAAATGACTTTAAAGGCTATAAATCAAATAAAATAATTTAAACACCACATCAAGCTAAAATATAATAATTAACTAGTAAAAAGTAACAACTAAATAAATCTAATTAAAATACAATAATTTAAAATAAAAGAACTAATGTTTTAATTAAATTAAAATACTCATTTAGTGAAAATACATGTAAAAACGGGATGTCACAAAAGATTGTCCCAAATTTTGATTAATAACAAAGCATTTTAATAAAATAATAAAATAGTATCACTAATACGTCAAAATCTCCCCTTCTGACGCGTTTTCTCCTATGCGTCCCTGGAAATTTCATTATGAACAACTCGACTTGGAAGATTGTCCCTAATTTTGAGTTTAAAAGTTTTTTAATAAAATAGTATCATTAATCAATTTAGGTCTTCCCTTCTAGCACGTCTTCCAATATGCATCCCTAGAAATTTTAATTTGAATTACTTGACTTGGAAGATTGCCTTTAATTTGATGAGTTGCAAAGCACTTTAATAGAATTGTATCATTAATCAATTTAAGCTTACCCTTCTTGCGCATTTTCCGGTATGCGTCCCCGGAAATTTCAATGTGAACTACTTCTCTTGGTAGATTGTCCCTAATTTTGTTTACCAGCAAAGATTTGTAATAAAATAGTATCATTAATCATTTTCAGTCTTCCCTTCTGGCACATTTTTTGCCATGCATCCCTAGAAATTTCAATTTGAACTACTTGACTTGAAAGATTGCCCCTAATTTTGATGAGTTGCAAAGCTCTCTAATAAAATAGTTTCATTAATCAGTTTCAGTCTTCCCTTCTTGCACGGTTTCCACCATGCATCCCAGGAAATTTCAATTTGAACTACTTGACTTGCAAGATTGCCCCTAATTTTGATTAGTAACAAAGCGTTTTAATAAAATAGTATTATTCATTTGTTTATGTCTTCCCTTCTCACGCATTTTCCGCTATGCATCCTTGGAAATTTCAATGTGAACTACTTAACTTGGAAGATTGTCCCTAATTCTGATTAGTAGTAGTAATGCTTTTTAATAAATTAGTATCACTAATCAGTATAAATCTTCCATTCTGGTGCATTTTCCACCAACCATCTTTGGAAGTTTCAATGTGAACTACTTGACTTGGAAGATTGTCCCTAATTTTGATTAGCAAAGCTTTTTATTAAAATGCTATCATTAATCAGTTTAACTCTTCCATTCTGCCATGCTTTACGCTATGTATCCTTGGAAAATTCAATTTAAACTACTTGCCTTGGAGGATTGCCCCTAATTTTGATGAGTAGCAAGGCTCTTTAATAAAATAGTATCATTAATTAGTTTAAGTCTTCCCTTCTAGAGCGCATTCCGCTATGCATCTCTCAAAATTTTAATGTGAACTACTTGACATGGAAGATTGTCAATTTAGACATATCATTAATATGTATAAATCTTCCATTCTGGTGTGTTTTTTGCTATGCGTCCCTGAAAATTTCATAATGAACAACTTGACTTGAAAGATTGTCCCTACTTTTGATTTGACAAGCTTTTTAATAAAATAGTATTATTAATCAGCTTAAGTCTTCCCTTCTGGCACGTCTTCCACTATGCATCCTTAGAAATTTCAATTTTAATTATTTGACTTGGAAGATTGCCATTAATTTGATGAGTTAAAAAGCACTTTAATAGAATTGTATCATTAATCAATTTAATTTTACCCTTCTTGCGCATTTTCAGGTATGCATCCCTGAAAAGTTCAATGTGAACTACTTCTCTTGGTAGAGTGTCCCTAATTTTGTTTACCAGCGAAGATTTGTAATAAAATAGTATCATTAATCATTTTCAGTCTTCCCTTCTAGCACGTTTTCCACTATGCATCTTTGGAAATTTCAATGTGAACTACTTAACTTGGAAGATTCTCCCTAATTCTGGTTAGTAGTAGCAATGCTTTTTAATAAATTAGTATCATTAATCAGTATAAATCTTCCATTCTGGCGCGTTTTCCACCAACCATCCTCCGAAGTTTCAATGTGAACTACTTGACTAGGAAGATTGTCCCTAATTTTGATTAGCAAAGCTTTTTATTAAAATGCTATCATTAATCAGTTTAAGTCTTCCATTTTGCCACGCTTTTTGCTATGTATCCCTCGAAAATTCAATTTAAACTAATTCACTTGGAGGATTGCCCCTAATTTTGATGAGTAGCAAAACTCTTTAATAAAATATTATCATTGATCAGTTTAAGTCTTCCCTTCCAGCGTGTTTTCCGCTATGCATCTCTCAAAATTTTAATGTGAACTACTTGACATGGAAGATTGTCAATTTAGACATATCATTAATACGTCTAAATCTTCCATTCTGGCGTGTTTTTTCCTATGCGTCCCTGAAAATTTCATAATGAACAACTTGACTTGGAAGATTGTCTCTAATTTTGATTTGAAAAGCTTTTTCATAAAATAGTATCATTAATCAGTTTAAGTCCTCCCTTCTGGCACGTTTTCCACTATGCATCCCTAGAAATTTCAATTTGAATTACTTGACTTGGAAGATTGCCACTAATTTTGATGAGTTGCAAAGACCTTCAATAGAGCTGTATCATTAATCAGTTTAAGTTTTCCCTTCTCACGTATTTTTTGATATACGTCCCTAAAAATTTCAATGTGAACTACTTGTCTTGGTAGACTGTCCCTAACTTTAATTAGAAGCAAAGCTGTTTAATAAAATAGTATCATTAATCAGTTTCAGTCTTCCCTTCTGGCATGTTTTCCACAATGCGTCATTGAAAATTTCAATTTGAACTACTTTACTTGTAAGATGGCCCCTAATTTTGATAAGTAGCAAAGCTCTCTAATAAAATAGTATCATTAGTCAGTTTAAGTCTTCCCTTCTCATGCGTTTTATGTTATGCGACCGTGGAAATTTCATTGTGAGGTACTTGACGTGGAAGATTGTCCATAATTTTGATTAGTAGCAAAGCTTTTTAATAAAATTGTATCGTTAAACATCTTAAATCTTTCCTTCTGGAGCGTTTTCCGCTATGCATCCCTTGAAATTTCAATGTGAGCTACTTGACTTGGAAGATTGTCCTTAATTTTGATTAGCAATGCTTTTTAGTAAAATAGTATCATTATTTAGTTTCAGTCTTCCCTTCTTGCCTGTTTTTCGCTATGCACCCCTGGAAACTTCAATTTGAACTACTTGACCTTGAAGATTGCCTCAAATTTTGATGAGTACCAAAGCTCTTTAATAAAATAGTACCATTAATCTATTTAAGTCTTCCCTTCTCATGCGTTATCCATTGTGCGTCCCTGGAAATTTCAATGTGAAGTACTTGATATGGAATATTGTCCCTAATTTTGAGTAGTAGCAAAGCTCTTTAATAAAATAGTAGCAATAATTAGTTTAAGTCTTCCCTTCTAGCGCGTTTTCCGTTATGCATCTCTGGAAATTTTAATGTGAACTACTTGAGATAGAAGATTGACAATAATTTTGATTAGTAGCAAAGCTTTTTAATAAAATAGTATCATTAATATGTCTAAATCTTCCATTCTGGTGCGTTTTCCGCTATGCGTCCCTGGAAATTTCATTATGAACAACTTGACTTGGAAGCTTGTCCCTAATTTTGATTTGGAAAGCTTTTCAGTAAAATAATCATTAATCAGTTTAAGTCTTCCCTTCTGGCACGTTTTCCCCTGTGCATCCCTCAAAATTTCAATTTGAATTACTTGCCTTGGAAGATTGCCCCTAATTTTGATGAGTTGCAAACCTCTTTAATAGAATTGTATAATTAATTAGTTTAAGTTTTCCCTTCTCGCGCATTTTCCGATATGTGTTCCAGAAAATTTCAATGTGACCTACTTGTCTTGGTAGATTATCCCTAATTTTGATTAGTGGCAAAGCTTTTTAATAAAATACTATCATTAATTAGTTTCAGTCTTCCCTTCTGGCACGTTTTTCCCTATGCATCCCTGGAAATTTCAGTTTGAACTACACGACTTGGAAGATTGCCCCTAATTTTGATAAGTAGCGAAGCTCTCTAATAAAATAGTATCATTAATCAGTTTAAGTCTTTTCTTCTCCCGCGTTTTAAGTTATGCATCCGTGGAAATTTTAATATGAAGTACTTGACATGGAAGATTGTCCTTAATTTTGACTTGTAGCAAAGCTTTTTAATAAAATATAATGTCATTAAACAGTTTAAATCTTTCCTTCTTGGGCGTTTTCCTCTATGCATCCCTGGAAATTTTAATTTGAACTACTTGACTTGGAAGATTGCCCCTAGTTTTGATGTGTAGCGAAACTCTTTAATAAAATAGTATCATTAATCAGTTTAAGTCTTCCCTACTCGCGCGTTCTCCGCTATGTGTCCCTGAAAATCTCAATGTGAACTACATGACTTGGAAGATTGTCCCTAATTTTGATTAGTAGCAAAGTCTTTTAATAAAATAGTATCATTAATCAGTTTAAATCTTCTCTTCTGGTCTGTTTTCCACTATGCATCCCTAAAAATTTCAATGTGAATTACTTGCCTTCGAAGATTGCCCCTAATTTTGATGAGTTGCAAACCTCTTTAATAGAATTGTATAATTAATTAGTTTAAGTTTTCCCTTCTCGCGCATTTTCATATATGTATTCCTGAAAATTTCAATGTGACCTACTTGTCTTGGTAGATTGTCCCTAATTTTGATTAGTGGCAAAGCTTTTTAATAAAATACTATCATTAATTAGTTTCAGTCTTCCCTTTTGGCACGTTTTTCCCTATGCATCTGACTCGTGGTCAAATGTGCTTCCAAGTGTAGAAGTTTCAAGTTGTATCAAGGATAAGTCTAGAATCGTATTCCACAGGGACAATGGGTTATCAAAGCGTATAAGAGATTTGTGAGTAACAAATGAATCAAGTATGAGTGATGAAAATAAAATTCAAATGCAATGAAAAAAGATAATCGAAGTTGAAATTAGAGTTTCTTAAGAAAAACAAATTAACGAACACTTGGGTTGGGTATGAGACTCTCTTTATTTCGGATTCTAGATAATTTTCTCGATTAACAATCCAGTCAAGGCATTGATAAACGGAAGATAAAAAGCTAAACTCAAGTTTTGCAATATTTTCCTAAGGGATTCTCTACTTTACTAGTCAAACACACATTAACAAATAACTGAGAGAGGCCTTGATAGTTTTCAAGCTTTTGTTGTGCCTTACGTCAACAACAAAACAAGAGCAAGAGCCACAATCTATTTTCAATTCAAATCCGACTACTAATATAGAGTGATCATCATTTATCGACAAAATATTGCACTATACTAGAATCCAAAACAAATCAAGCTTCATTCCATAACCCAAGCTTCAAAAATTAGCTACGCATGATAATTCTAACAACAAAGATAAGTCTAAGATGAGTCATGACAAAATCTGAAAGCAAAAGAAATCTAAAATAAAAATAAGCTGAAAGCCAAAAATTAACCAAGAAGAAAACCACCTCCAAAATGCTAGACGAAAGAAAAACGTAAAGAAGAAAAACTGGAAAAGAAATAAAATTAAAAACTCTCAACTACCACGTTACTATCCGTCTATTGGAAAAGCCAAATTGAATCCTTCCAAAAACAACCACCTGCCTCCTTAAAGAAAAGAGCAAAGAAATTAAAACTCAGCTACACTCTACTCCCTAGAACTAAACGAAAAAAAAAAGAAAGTGAAGGTAAAAAAAACCAAAACCAGCTGTTTTCTGCTAAACGAAAAAGGAAAGAAAAATAAAACTAGCCTACTCTACTGTCCAGGTCTGGAACCGAAAGAAGAATGAAAATAAAAACAAAACCAGCTGCTTCTCCGTCTAAACGAATGAAAGGAAAATAACAACTCCAAGCTATGCTACTGCTGTAGCCGATATTGACAACCTCCAGCCATGAAGACCAAATGGCCAAATGAAATAAGTGCAGAAAAATGAAAACAACCGCCCAAGCTTAAAGCAAAGAAAGAAAATAAATCCTAGTCTACCCCCCCTCTGCTGTTTTCCAGCTTAAACGAAAAAAATAAGCAAAAATGAAAGAACAAACTAACAACTCAAAAACTAAGCTACTGAACTGTATGAAAACAAAGCAAGAATACTCCAAAACTGAGCTACCCCCCCTTTGTGCTGCTGCTTCCAGCTAAATAAATAGCTGATCCCCTGCTGCTGTTGCTTATGTGGGTTTGTTGCTGCACGTTCATCTGTGAGTTCCAGCATCCTGCTGTCTTCAACGTCTTCCATCTCTCAGCTTCACATGCCAAAAGCTTCCAGCAGCACATAACTGATCTGCTGCACGTCCAGCTGCTGCACGTCCGAGTGTTTCCCATGTGTAGAACCAAAAAGCACTCTAGCATGTGCTTCTTTGAGTGAAGTCCAGCTTTGTCAAAGTTGAGGGCCAGCTGCTTCTTTTTTTTTCTTCTGCTGACCTGCTGCATGTGTGCTGTCCATGTGGTCCGAATGATGCTGCACGTGTGAGTCTACTGTAACGTGCTGGTTGTGTGCTGTCCATGTGAGTTTGGTCTGCATGTGTGCATGTGTGAGTCCGGCTGTGTCACTTTTCTGCATGTGTGAATGGGTGTGAGTGCTGTCCGAAGGCTGTTGTCTGCTGTGTTTGCACTTTTTTGCATGTGTGTTGTGTCCAACATGATGATTCATGTGTGAGCTGCTGTGGTCCGAATGATGCTGCATGTGTGTTGTCCATGTGGGTTTGTTGCTGCACGTTCATCTATTCGAAAAAGAAGAACAAATCTACTGTCCTGCATGTGTGAGCTGGTGTGAGTCTGAATGAGTGTCTTCTTGCTGTTGTACAGCGTGTGTGAGCTGGTGTGAGTGGCTGCTGTCCATGTGGTGCCCGAGTGAGTGGTTGCTGTCCGAATGATTTTCTTTCTACATGTGTGAGTTGGTGTGATCCGAATGATGCTGGATTTGATCTCTATTAGATGAGATTCCATAAAACCATAATCAATTTCTCTATTTTCTCATAGGTCCCATTCTTTCTTTCCTTCCATAAATGCCCTACAATATATAAATGAAATGATATTATAGTTTAAGTATTTCAAGGGCAAATATGAGACTTTGATGTGCAAAAATATTGGCATCAATTAATTTGACATTCAATATTAGAATTTGATGCATAATTAAGTGTTCAATCCTTATTTGATAAAATAAATCACTCATTTAAACAACTTAATTATGCAATTCTAACCCTTTATCACACCCCCCAACTAGCTTTTTGCTAGACTCTAGCAAATAAAGTGAATGAATTCATGCAAAGGTGAGATTTCCAACTACAATTTCAAAAGAAGTTCGAGAATCACATACCATGAAATAGACTTGTTGAGTTTAAGAACACTAGAGATAGATTAATCTGAATTTTGTATCAACTAAGAGATTTATACACAATTTAGTTAATCAACCAAGGGAATTACATGTAACAAAGCTTGCTTTCTTTCAAGTGCATGGAAATGGGGTTAGAATTCCAAGATCGACTACCAAGAGATATTAACAGTTTCAATCACAACAACCAATCTGAGAAAACCACATGGTCTTACTCTAATTCAAAACCATTGTAGTGGCGGCTTTCACGCTATTACACTTTGAAAGGCGCCTACTTTTTTTTTCTTTTTTTTTGTAAGGACCCCGGTAATAGACAGCCTTTTCCACTACACAAATGTAATTTTTGTTTTTTTATGTTTTTAGATTTCCTAGTGGGGTAATCGGACCTATGAATGTGCGCCTACCCACACTTTCACAAGTCAGCCCTTACCACTAGTCTACCTAAAGGATTCTTCTCTTCTTGTTTTTTTATTATTTTTTTTTTTATTTTTGATCCTTGGCTTGTCCCTTTTCTCATTTAATTCATTTCAGATTTCTTCCTAAGCCATTAGGATATGGTTCATTAGAGTCTCAAACAATTGAAGTGTAAATCAACCAACAATGACTCAATGTAGTCTTTCTAGGCCTTCCAGGTATGTGTTGTGTGTGTTTTAGCAAAACTTTTAACATCTTTCCCTTGGTTTAACAACTAAATAAAATGGATAAATCCCTCTTTTGACATATACTCTTATTTGCACTACATTCCACATGTTCCATGACCTCAACAAATCTCTCTCTCTCTTTTTTTTTTTTTTTTTTTTTTTTAAGTGGACCAAAATATGTCTAAGGCATGCAAACAGAGAAATAAATTCTCTTCCACCCCCCAACTAAATTGTAGCATTGTCCTCAATGATGCAAGAGAAACGAAAGAATTTACACAAAGAGAACAGTTAAGAGGCAAAACAACTAAAAGAAGAACAAAAAATTCAAAGAAAAACTGAAGGAAAGAGGAAAAGGAAGTACCTAGATAGCTTTGAAAGGAATGTAGCCAAAACAAAAAAAAAATAAAAACTGAAGAACAAAAGAAAACAATGAAAAGAAATGGATAGATCAAGAACCATCAATTAGGATCAAGCAAATGTAGAGTAGATTCCTCAGGTGCAAAGTTAGAAATAAAAGGCTTGATCCTTTGACCATTAACCTTAAAAATGTTACCATTGAGAGGATTCATTATCTCTATAGCACCATGAGGAAAAACAGTTTGTACCACATAAAGCCCACTCCATCGAGACCTTAACTTACCAGGGAACAAGTGTAACCGAGAGTTGTACAATAACACTTTTTGATTAGACTCAAAAGTCTTACGTTGGATGTGTTTTTCATGGAAGTTCTTCATTCTTTCCTTGGACAACTTAGAGTTGTTGTAGGCATCCATCCTTAACTCATCCAACTCAGACAACTGCAATTTTCTCACACAACCAGCTTTATCAATGTTAAAATTGCATTGCTTAATGGCCCAATACGCTCTATGTTCCAACTCTACAGGCAAATGGCAAGCCTTACCATACACTAGTCTATATGAAGACATGCCCAAAATGGTTTTAAAGGCTGTTTAATAAGCCCACAAGGCATCAGATAATCTCAAAGACCAATCCTTCCTGTTTGGGTTAACTGTTTTTTCAAGAATGTTTTTAATCTCCCTATTTGCTAGTTCAACTTGTCCATTGGTTTGAGGATGATAGGGAGTAGAGATTTTGTGATGGATACCATACTTCTTCATTAAAGCCGAGAAATGCTTATTACAAAAGTGGGTGCCAAAAGGACAGGTGAAAGTGGTTTTCTCCTGATCCTCAGGTGCTACAGCAATTTGATAATAACCAGAATAGCCATCCAATAAACAATAATATGCATTACCAGCTACTCTTTCCAAAATTTGATCCAAGAATGGTAAAGGAAAATGATCCTTCCTACTGGCTGAATTAAGTTTTCTATAATCAATGCACATTCTCCAGCCAGTAACCATTCTAGTTAGAATCAACTCATTTTTTTCATTTTTTATGACAGTCAAACCAGATTTCTTTGGTACCACTTGAGTTGGACTTACCCACTTACTGTCTGAGATGGGATAAATGATTCCCACTGCGAGTAGCTTAAGCACTTCCTCTTTCACAACTTCCTTCATGGTAGGATTGAGCCTTCGTTAAGCATCACGAACTGGTTTAGCATCGTCTTCAAAATGGATTCTGTGGGTACATACAGCGGCATCAATGCCTTCGATGTCGGCTATTGTCCAACCAATTGCGCCTCGATGCTTTCTTAATACTTCAATCAACTGGGCTTCATCCTTCTGATTTAGCTTTGAGGAAATCACCACCGGAAAAGTTCCTTCTTCAGGTCCAAGAAACGCATACTTTAAATCTTGAGGAAGCGGTTTTAGTTCCAACTGAGGAACTTCTTCCTCTGAAGATCTAAGTATGTCTGGTGGTGGTAGAGCTTCGAACTGGGGTTTCCATCTTGCTCCCGCAAATTGTACTTCAAGTGGTAAAGATGAATCTGCAAAACAATCAAAAAAATCAAAGTCATCTTCATCAATATGATCAATTTTCTCATCAAGTAAAAATTCAGGTGTCTGAAAAATATAATCATCATCAGAAAAAGGAGAAGTTGAGCAAATAAAATCTGTTGGTGTCAAACTCTCCACAGCATTCAAATCACTTGTGTCATCCAAATGTGCTGGCATCTTGCAAGCGTTGAAAACGTTCAACTCAAGTGCCATGTTCCCAAAGGTAAGCTTCAAAACTCCACTTCTGCAATTGATCAAAGCATTTGATGTAGCTAGAAATGGTCTTCCTAGGATGGCAGGAGCTTGATAAATAGTGGAGACCGGCTGCTGCATGTCAAGAACCACAAAATTTACTGGGTAGTAGAATTTGTCCACCTGGACCAACACGTCCTCTACAATACCCTTCGGTACCTTAACTGATCTGTCAGCTAACTGTAGCATGATGGAGGTCTTTTTCAGCTCACCCAATCCTAACTGCTCATATACTGAGAACGGTAGCAAGTTCAAACTACTCCCCAAATCAAGTAAAGCTCTCCCAATCGTGATTCACCAATCATAATGGAGATGTTGGGAGAGTCGGGATCTCCAAACTTCTGAGGAGTCTCGTTGAATATCAATGCACTAACTTGCTCCATTAGGAAAGCTTTCTTCTTCACATTCAGCTTCCGCTTCATCATGCACAAGTCCTTCAAAAATTTTGCATATGAAGGCACTTGTTGTATGGCATCCAAGAGTGGAATATTAATTTTCACTTGCTTGAAAATCTCTTGAATCTCCGTGTGATACTTATTCTTTTTGCCAGCTGCCAATCTCTGAGGATAAGGTACCACAGGTTGGTATCCCTTACTAGTTTCAGCATCTGCACTTACAGGCTTCTTCAGTTCTGGTCTCGCTACCTCTGGTTCTTTTTCAGCTTCATCCGTCTCTGCTGCATCTTTAGGCGTAGGAGCAATTACCTCTGTGTCTATGGTCATCTCAGGTCGGAAAACTTCCTTCCCACTTCTCAAAGTAAGAACAGCTTTTGCTGTCTCAATAACGTCTCCTGAGACATTATGCACTTGATGTTGTTGTTGTCTGTATACTTGAGGATTAGGCTGAGGCTGTGTAGGAAATTTCCCTTTCTCTAGGGTGCTCAAGGTTGTGCTCATCTTATTAACAGTGCCATGCAACTCATTTATGGCCTGAGTATTTTGATTATTTGTGGTGGCCTGAATCTGCATGAATTGCTGAAGTGTATTGGCCATCTGTGCCATACTGTCATCTAGAGTCTTCTTTGCAGATGATGAAGGCTGAGGACCTTGTGCAGCTACATGAGGCTGAAATCCAGGAGGAGCTACATAAGGATAGCTTTGAGGATTTTGATATGGCGGATACTGGTGCTGAGGAGCACCTTGATTAAATGGCTGATGCTGAGGTGGTGGGGTCCGACCAGGCTGATCATTTCTCCATGAGAAATTTGGGTGATTTCTCCACCCCGGATTATATGTGTTGGAGAAAGGCTGATTCTGTGCTCGATTGACCCAGTTAGCTGATTGTATTGGCTCAGACCCACCTTCTTGAAATACTGGCATAATTGGGCAATCTTGGGTCTTATGGTTTGAATCAGCACATATAGAACATGCCTCTGCTACTTTCGCAGCCTTTACCTTTTCCATCTCCATTCTTCTAGTCAATGCAGTTATTCGGGCTTGAACATCCGTGTCTCCTTTGAGCTCATATCTGCCCCCTCCAGAAATAGCCCTCATTGGCTGTGCTGTTAATGGAACTCGATCAGTACGAGTGTTCCATTGTTGTGCGCTCTCAGCAAGGTAGTCGAAAAATGATAATGCTTCATCAGGTTCTTTGCTGAAGAACTCCCCATTGCACATTGTCTGAACAAATTGCTTGCATTCCGGAGTGAGACCAGTGTAAAAATAGCTCACCAGCCTCCAAGATTCAAAACCATGATGTGGACAAATGTTCACCAAATCCTTAAATTTTTCCCAACTGGCCTGAAAGGTCTCATCAGGTCTCTGATTGAACTGGCTGATCTGCTCCTGCAAAAATTGAGTTCTCTGAAAAGGAAAAAATTTCTGTAAGAATTCACGCTGCATGTCAGACCAACTAGAAATGGAATTAGGTCTCAAAGAGTTAAATCATATCTTCGCTTTATCTTTTAAAGAAAAAGGAAATAAACGAAGTCTAATGAATTCATCAGTAACAGCCCTAGTGATAAAAGTAGCACAAGCCAGCTCAAAATCCGTCAAGTGCTGGTAAGGACTCTCAGAATCCATCCCGTGGAACTGAGGTATCACTAACATCATGCCATGCTTGATAGAGAAATTTGGTGCATTTTCAGGTAAAATTATGCATGAATGTGTAGTGGTACGAGTGGGTTGCAAATAGTCCTTAAGAGTGCGTGGTGCAGGTGCAGCCATGTTTTCTGATTCAATTTCAATTTCGTCACTTGGCTCACTCAAAGAAAAGACAGATGAACTATCTATCTCCAAGCTGTGTATACTACTCTCAACACTCGATGTGACTCGAAGCAACCTATTTGAAGTGTTTCTCACCCATGACATGAAACATCAGTTTAGAGAAGCAAAATAATAATAATAATAATAATAATAACGAGTTTAAATTCAAGTTAAAATACTTTTCCCCGGCAACGGCGCCAAAAACTTGACTCACTCAAAAATGAGTAGCACTAATGCTATCCCAAGTGCAGGAGGATGTCGTGTAATAATTAGGAATAAATTCCTAGATCGTCTCCTCAGGGAAAGTTGCTTAAAATTAAACTCGTTGAAAAAAATGTGAGAAACTTCACAAAGGGAAAATAAAATGATGGTATATGCAATGGATGGAAAAGGGTGCTAGTCATGGACTAGATTCATGTCTTTTGAATTTTTTTGTTTGTTGGATTGGAATGTAAAGGACTAATAAATTAAAATCAGAAATTAATAAAACTAAATTAAGTATTAAACTAAATTAGAAAGTAATTGACGAAACATGAACGGAAAATTTAAAATGCTCAAAACCAAGATTCTAGAATTCATCTTTGTAATTAAATCACGAATTCTCAAAATAACACATAACAGTTGTAATCACTTATTAAATGAAAACTTAAAGAAGTAAGAAAAATAAATAACACAAAATAGGTAAACAGAAACTCAAAAGTATTCTATAAACTTTAAAATAAAATAGGGAACGAAAAGTCTAAACGAAAACTTCCTTTCACTATTCAATTGAAATTCAAAACAAAAGGGAAAGAACTTCTCATATATGATGTTTCAGAAAAATTGAAAACAAAAACAAAAGCTTAAAACCAAACTTTTCTTGCAATAAATTAAGGTTACACAATTAATGAGAACTTCTAAAGCAATTCTTTTTGTTGCATGAAACAAAATAGCAATTTGATTTAAACTTCTAAAACAATTTCTTTTTGATTGCATGAAACAAACTAGCACACTTGATTAAAATTAAGGTATTACACTTAATGAAATAAAATTCTAGAACAAATCTTAATACACTTAATAAAAATGCTAAGACAACAAAGCTTTGAAACTAAAAGGAGAAACAAAATTTCTGAAAACAAAAGGGAGCTAATTCTTTCAAGTACATAGCAGAAAATTGTGTGTGTTTGTCTAAGTTTGAGTTGTCCTCCATGATCCCCTTGTATGCTTCGGAGTGCACCCCTTTTATAGCCGAACCTTGGCTAGTTCATCTCTCATTCAATTGCATTCACACTCAATTTGCATTCACACCTCAATTTCGGCCACTTGCATTCCTCTTTAATTATTTTGTGTCTTGCATTGCATTCCTCTTCAATTGCCGTGTCTTGCATTGCATTTCTCTTTTCTTATTTTATTCAATTGGTTTATTAATTCAAACCAAACAACCAAGTCCAACATGCCTAACTTCTTGCCTAACTTCTTGCCTAACTTGTTGACTAACTTGTTGACTAACTTGATGCCTAACTTCTTGCCTAACTCATACTCAGTTTCTTCATTGCCTCTCCAGCCGACTTCTTCAATTTGTTTCTTCAATCTGTTATTTCAATTTCAGCACACAACAATTCATTCACCTACTGCTTCTAGTTGGTCCAAATAAATTAAATTCATTCCCCCTTCAATCACAATTCACAGCTGACTTCTCTAGTTGAATATGGCACTCTACTTCAAGCATTTCGGTGGAGACCAATTGGTGGACAGCAACCTTCTTCTTCCTTCATTTCGGCTACCTCTTCCTTTCTTTTCTTCATCCAGCAATATATATATATATATAAATAGCTGCCCCAAGTTGCAAACTCATTCCTTCAATCAATTTCATTTCAGCCGAAATCCATCTTCAATTCATCACATGTTCTTCACACTTCAACAAAGCCGGCTTCTCTTCAACTTGTCACATGTTTTCTTTCTTTTTTCCTTCATTTCGGTTCTTGTCCAATTCAATGGAAAGGAAGCAGCCTTTTATGACTTTTTCAATGTTAAATTTGGTGGAGAGCAGCAGCCTTCTTCTTCATATAGTTTCAGTGGACAGCAGCAGCCCTTTGATTTCACCAACTTCTTCCTTCATTTCGGTAGACAGCAGCAGCCCTTTTCTTCCAATCCATCACATGTTCCTCACCTTAATTTAGTTGCAACAATCGATGTAAGTTAAGCCAAAAAAGTAGCCTTCCAATTAATTTATAATTTAGGTGGGTTAGAAATGAGTTGGTGGATTTGTGGGGTGATTGTAGCCGTGTATAAGGTTAGACTGAGTTGGGATTGTTTGAATGGTGGGAAAGCTCAAGACAAAGTATGAACAAGGCATGAACATAATTAACCATGGTATGCATGAAAAATGGAGATGGAGAAAAAGAAAACACTCAACAACAAAATAACATAAATGAAAGATTAGCTTTGAGCAACTTCCATTCAAAGATGGCAAGAAGTGCTTCTATCTTTTGAGGTTCATGAATTGAACCCAAAAGATGGAAAGATAGCTCAAGAAACTTTATGAACATGAAGAACAAGAAAAACAATGGTACAAATGCAAATGATAATGGAAAGCAAGAAAAATTATGGACTAGAATGCATAGTAATCAATAGTTGGTAGAATTCAAGCATAAATTCATGCTTTTAATCAATTAAAATCACAACTTTGATTTATTCATTTTAACCATTTTTCCATTTAAAACCAATAATAATGTCATGATGAATTTAAAATACATTGGTTTTAAATAGTTAAAATGTGCAATATTTCAGCTCAATCAATGGATATCGTACTTCTTCATTAAGGCCGAGAAATGCTTGTTACAAAAATGGGTGCCATTATCACTGATTATGGCTTTAGGCATGCCAAACCTTGCAAAAATGTTTTCTTTCAAAAATTTTAAAACAACTTGATGATCATTAGATTTGCAAGGGATTGCCTCAACCCACTTAGAAACATAGTCAACAGCAAGCAAAATGTACAAATAGCCATAAGAAGAAGGAAATGGTCCCATAAAATCTATCTCCCAACAATCAAAAATTTCAATCACTAGTATGGGTTGCATAGGCATCATATTTCTCCTAGTGATTCCTCCTAATTTCTGACAAGGTTCACAAGTTTTACAAAAACTAAAGGCATCCTTGAACATGGTTGGCCAATAAAATCCGCTTTGAAGAATTTTGGCCACTATTTTATGGGCTGAAAAATGCCCACCACAAGCTTCCGTATGGCAAAAATTTAAGACACCATAAATTTCATCATTGGGCACACACTTCCTAATGATTTGATTTGAACAATACTTGAAAAGGTAAGGATCATCGTAAAAGAACGATCTCACCTCATGCATGAATTTCCATATATCTTGAGTGCTCCAATGAGGTGGTGTTTGTCCTACCACTAAGAAATTTACTATATCAGCAAACCAAGGCAAATTTTCAACTAACATAAGATGTTCATCAGGAAAAGAATCAAGAACAGGTGTCGGTTGTTCAGTTTTAGCAACTGTGAGCCTAGACAAATGGTCGGCTACCACATTCTCCTTTCTTGTCCTTGATGATAATATTGAACTCCTAGAGTAAAAGTATCCATCTAATCAACCTTGGTTTTGCATCTTTCTTTGTCAATAAATACTTGAGAGCCGCATGGTCAGTAAAGATGACTATAGGAGAACCAAGAATATATGCACGAAACTTCTCTAAAGCAAATACCACAACAAGTAATTCTTTTTCAGTAGTAGAATAATTTTTTGAGCAAAATTCAAAGTTTTACTTGCATAATAAATGACATAGGGAAGTTTGTTCCTACGCTGTCCAAGAACAGCTCCTATAGCAAAATCACTTGCATCACACATGATTTCAAAAGAAAGTGACCAATCAGGAGGTTGAAGAATAGGGGCAATGGTTAGCAAAGTTTTAAGCCGACAAAAAGCTTCTTGACACTCAAGTGTCCAATCAAATTTTACATCATTCATCAATAGCTTACATAGAGGCTTAGAAGTAGAGCTAAAGTCTTTGATAAATCTCCTATAAAAACCCGCATGCCCAAGAAAAGATCTAATGTCTTTTATTGACTTAGGTATAGGAAGTTTAGAAATCAACTCAATTTTTTCTCTATCTACTTCAAGTCCTCTAGATGAAACAATATGTCCCAGAACAATGCCCTGTTGTACCATGAAATGGCACTTCTCCCAATTAAGTAGCAATTGCTTTTCTTCACACCTGGCCAAAACAACTTGTAAATTGGTTAAACAACTCTCAAATGAATCACCAAATATAGAAAAATCATCCATAAACACTTCTAGGGTGTTCTCAATCATGTCACTGAAAATGCTAAGCATGCATCTTTGAAAAGTTGCTGATGCATTGCATAAACCAAAAGGCATTCTCCTAAAAGCAAAAGTACCAAAAGGACAAGTAAAGGTGGTCTTTTCTTGATCCTCTGGTGCTATTTCTAATTGATAGTAACCAGAGAATCCATCTAAGAAACAATAAAAGGCATATCCAACAACTTTTTCTAACACTTGATCAAGAAAAGGCAAAGGAAAATGATCTTTCCCAGTGGCGGCATTCAACTTCCTATAATCTATACACATGCGCCAACCAGTAGGAATCCTCATAGGACTCGATTCATTTTGTTCATTTTTAACAATGGTAAGCCCATATTGTTTTGGAACTACATGAATGGGACTTACCCACTTGCTATCCGAGATGAGGTAAATGATACCCACATCAAGCAATTTCAACACCTCACCTTTAACCACTTCCTTCATTGTGGGATTCAACCTTCTTTGCATTTCCCTAGAAGGCTTTGCTTCATCTTCTAAATAAATCCTATGGGTACACTCCAAGGGACTTATACCTTTTATATCAGCCATTGTCCACCCAATAGACTTTTTATGCTTCTTAAGGACCTCTAGCAATTTATCTTCTTGTTCACTAGTTAAGTGAGAAGAAATTACCACAGGGAAGGTGCTTTGTGGTCCTAAGAAAGCATACTTCAACTCCAATGGAAGAGGTTTGAAGTCCAAAGCTGGGGATTGCTCCTCTGAAGGCTTGAGGGTTGATGTCAATGGTGGAAGTTGCTCAAATTTTGGCCTCCATGGTAGTGTAACTTGCTGACCTATTGAGGAAACAAGAGATGAGTTGTTATCAAATATTTTCAAATCTTCTTCAAATTCCTATAAAGAATCAATAAGTTGAAAGTAATGTGCAGAATTTTCATCAATGAAATTTTTCAGCAAATTCACTTCATTAACTTCTTCAACTTCTTGCGGTTACCTGCAAAGATTAAAAATATTTAGCTCCAGTGTCATATTTCCAAAACTCAACTTTAAAACTCCACTTCTACAATTTATGAGTGCGTTAGAAGTAGCCAAGAAGGGTCTTCCTAAGATAACAGGTGCTTGGAAAGTAGAATGATTAGTCAATTGCATGTCGAGTACGACAAAGTCTACTGGATAGTAGAATTTGTCTACTTGAACCAAAACATCTTCCACAACACCCCTAGGAATCTTAATAGACCTATCAGCCAACTGCAATGTGATAGAAGTAGATTTCAACTCACCCAATCCAAGCTGAACATAAACATTATAAGGTAATAAGTTCACACTTGAACCTAAGTCTAATAATGCTTGGCCTATTTTTGAGCTCCCTATCATGCAAGCTATGGTAGGGGATCCTGGGTCCTTGTATCTGGGATGAGTGTTGGTTTGGATAATAGCACTAACCTGCTCAGTAAGAAAAGCTTTCTTTTGCACATTCAATTTTCTTTTTACGGTACATAAATCCTTTAAAAATTTAGCATAGGTAGGAATCTGTTGAATAGCATCTAACAATGGTATATTAATCCTAACTTGCTTAAAAATTTCAAGAATTTCAGCATGATGCTTATCTTTGTGCAAAGGGGCTAACCTTTGAGGAAAAGGTGCAAGTGTAGTGCTTGGGACACTTTCAGATTTCAAAGGATCATGTGCCTCATTTTCAGAAGGAGGTTTAGAAGTGTTACCATTCTTTTCTACCTCTTGAGCTGGAATGCCAATCACCTTATCAGTTCTCAAGGTTGTAATAGCCTTGACTTGCTTGACATTTGAATCTCCTACCACACTTTGAAATTGGTGGTTTTGGCCTTGGGGATTAGGCTGAGATTGTGCAGGGAACTTCCCTTTCTCTTGAGCACTCATGGTTGTAGTCAACCTTGTGACTGACCCTCGAATCTCAGCAATGGCTTGTGAATTTTGACTGTTGATAGCAACTTGGCTTTGCATGAATTGTTGAAAATTGGTGGACAGCTGCTGGAAGTTGGTGGATAATTGTTGGAAATTGTCTTCAAGGCTCTTTTTCTGAGCTGGGACCATGTGGTTGGCATATTGAGATGGTCCTGGACCTCCTAGAGTAGTGTAGGGTACAATTTGTGAAGGACCAGCTATGTTGGGTGTAGGTAAAGCAGCTTGATCACCTCTCCAACTGAAATTAGGGTGATTTCTCCATCCCGAATTGTAGGTGTTGGAATAAGGACCTGAAAAAGATTTAGCAACCATATTAACAGCATTAGATTGATCCAAAAGAACTTCTTTCAAAGCTGGAATGGTTGGGCAATCATTAGTTGAATGTCCTTGGCCTTCACAAATATTACAGCTCAAGGTAATCTGAGGTACAGCTTGTACTTCATTCACTTTCTTCAGTTCTATAGTTTCTAATTTCTTAGAAATCATAGCCAACCTAGCAGTCAAATCATCTACTTCTCTCAGATTATATTTCCCACCCTCTGAAATTGTCCTTGAACTTTCCGACCTATCATGAACATCAGATGTATCCCATGATTGTGCATTTTCAGCTAGATAATCAAAATATTCAAAAGCTTCCTCAAGTTCTTTGTTAAAAAATGCTCCATTACACATGGTCTCCACAAATTGTCTCATTTTTTGTTGCAACCCCTCATAAAAAAAACTAATGACCCTCCAATTCTCATATCCATGATGAGGACATGCATTTAAAAGGTCTTTGAATCATTCCCAACAATGATAAAATGTTTCCACATCCTTTTGGCCAAAATTCATGATCTGTCTTTTCAAGGCATTGGTTCTATGCATGGGAAAAAATTTCTTTAAAAATTCAGTTTGCATTTCTTGCCAAGTCCCAATGGATCTTGGTCTTAAGGAATTCAACCATGTCTTAGCCTTGTCTTTTAAGGAAAATGGAAACAATTTCAATCTTATGACCTCATCAGTGCATGTTCTATCCACGAATGTGGAACATACTTCTTCAAACTCTTTGATATGCAAATAGGGGTTTTCAGATTCCATACCATGAAAGTGTGGTAACAATGGAATCATCCTGGGTTTGAAATTAAAAGCATTTGCATTAATAGGTAAAATGATGCAAGAAGGTGTGCTCGTCCTAACAGGCTGAAGATATTCTCTAAGAGTCCTGTTTAGATTCTCCACTTCCCTATCATGATGCTCATTTTCAGCCATGATGCTATCAGTGTCTGATGATGATTCTACAGAAGATGATGCAGAGCTAAAAGATGTCAATGATTCTGTCCTAAACAGTCGAGATGTATGGTCTCTAGTCCAACTAGTCATAGAAACAAAAGCAGATAATCAAAGACCATGAAAAATAAACAGAGAGAAGGGAAAAAGATTAGATGTCACCCAGGCTGTGAAAAGGTTCACAGCTCCACAACGTCCTTTCAACAGTAGAGGAATGCTCTAATAAGCACCAGTTGTCCCCCGCAACGGCGCCAAAAACTTGACTCGTGGTCAAATGTCCTTCCAAGTGTAGAAGTGTCAAGTTGTATCAAGGATAAGTCCAGAATCGTATTCCACAGGGACAATGGGTTATCAAAGCGTATAAGAGATTTGTGAGTAACAAATGAATCAAGTATGAGTGATGAAAATAAAATTCAAATGCAATGAAAAAAGATAATCGAAGTTGAAATTAGAGTTTCTTAAGAAAAACAAATTAACGAACACTTGGGTTGGGTATGAGACTCTTTATTTCGGATTCTAGATAATTTTCTCAATTAACAATCCAGTCAAGGCATTGATAAATGAAAGATAAAAAGCTAAGCTCAAGTTTTGCAATATTTTCCTAAGGGATTCTCTACTTTACTAGTCAAACACACATTAACAAACAACTGAGAGAGGCCTTGATAGTTTTCAAGCTTTTGTTGTGCCTTACGTCAACAACAAAACAAGAGCAAGAGCCACAATCCATTTTCAATTCAAATCTAACTAGTAATATATAGTGATCATCATTTATCGACAAAATATTGCACTATACTAGAATCCAAAACAAATCAAGCTTCATTCCATAACCCAAGCTTCAAAAATTAGCTACACATGATAATTCTAACAACAAAGATAAGTCTAAGATGAGTAATGACAAAATCTGAAAGTAAAAGAAATCTAAACTAAAAATAAGCCGAAAGCCAAAAATTAACCAAGAAGAAAACCACCTCCAAAATGCTAGACGAAAGAAAAACGTAAAGAAGAAAAACTGGAAAAGAAATAAAATTAACAACTCTCAACTACCACGTTACTATCCGTCTATTGGAAAAGCCAAATTGAATCCTTCCAAAAACAGCCACCTGCCTCCTTAAAGAAAAGAGCAAAGAAATTAAAACTCAGCTACACTCTACTCCCTAGAACTAAACGAAAAAAAAAAGAAAGTGAAGGTAAAAAAAAACCAAAACCAGCTGTTTTCTGCTAAACGAAAAAGGAAAGAAAAATAAAACTAGCCTACTCTACTGTCCAGGTTTGGAACCGAAAGAAGAATGAAAATAAAAACAAAACCAGCTGCTTCTCCATCTAAACGAATGAAAGGAAAATAACAACTACAAGCTAAGCTACTGCTGTAGCCGATATTGACAACCTCCAGCCATGAAGACCAAAAGGCCAAACGAAATAAGTGCAGAAAAATGAAAACAACCGCCCAAGCTTAAAGCAAAGAAAGAAAATAAATCCTAGTCTACCCCACCTCTGCTGTTTCGAGCTTAAACGAAAAAAATAAGCAAAAATGAAAGAACAAACTAACAACTCCAAAACTAAGCTACTGAACTGTATGAAAACAAAGCAAGAATACTCCAAAACTGAGCTACCCCCCCTCTGTGCTGCTGCTTCTAGCTAAATAAATAGCTAATCCCCTGCTGCTGCTGCTTATGTGGGTTTGTTGCTGCACGTTCATCTGTGAGTTCCAGCATCCTACTGTCTTCAACGTGCTTCCATCTCTTAGCTTCACATGCCAAAAGCTTCCAGCAGCACATAACTGATCTCCTGCACGTCCAGCTGCTGCACGTCCGAGTGTTTCCCAGGTGTAGAACCAAAAAGCACTCCAGCAGGTGTTTCTTTGAGTGAAGTCCAGCTCTGTCAAAGTTGAGGGCCAGCTGCTTCTTTTTTTTTTCTTCTGCTGACCTGCTGCATATGTGCTGTCCATGTGGTCTGAATGATGCTGCATGTGTGAGTCTACTGTAACGTGCTGGTTGTGTGCTGTCCATGTGAGTTTGGTCTGCATGTGTGCATGTGTGAGTCCGGCTGTGTCACTTTTCTGCATGTGTGAATGGGTGTGAGTGCTGTCTGAAGGCTGCTGTTTGCTGTGTTTGCACTTTTCTGCATGTGTGTCGTGTCCAACGTGATGATGCATGTGTGAGTTGCTGTGGTCTGAATGATGTTGTGTGAGTTGCTATGGTCCGAATGATGCTGCATGTGTGCTGTCCATGTGGGTTTGTTGCTGCACGTTCATCTATTCGAAAAAGAAGAACAAATCTGCTGTCCTGCATGTGTGAGCTGGTGTGAGTCTGAATGAGTGTCTTCTTGCTGCTGTACAGCGTGTGTGAGCTGGTGTGAGTGGCTGCTGTCCATGTGGTGCTCGAGTGAGTGGTTGCTGTCCGAATGATTTTCTTTCTGCATGTGTGAGTTGGTGTGATCCGAATGATGCTGCATTTGATCTCTATTAGATGAGATTCCATAAAACCATAATCAATTTGTCTATTTTCTCATAGGTCCCATTCTTTCTTTCCTTCCATAAATGACCTACAATATATAAATGAAATGATATTATAGTTTAAGTATTTCAAGGGCAAATATGAGACTTTGATGTGCAAAAATATTGGCATCAATTAATTTGACATTCAATATTAGAATTTGATGCATAATTAAGTGTTCAATCCTTGTTTGATAAAATAAATCACTCATTTAAACAACTTAATTATGCAATTCTAACCCTTTATCAGCATCCCTGGAAATTTCAGTTTGAACTACTTGACTTGGAAGATTACCCCTAATTTTGATGAGTAGCGAAGCTCTCTAATAAAATAGTATCATTAATCAGTTTAAGTCTTTTCTTCTCGCGTGTTTTAAGTTATGCGTCTGTGGAAATTTTAATATGAAGTACTTGACATGGAAGATTGTCCTTAATTTTGACTTGTAGCAAAGCTTTTTAATAAAATATAATGTCATTAAACAGTTTAAATCTTTCCTTCTGGGGCGTTTTCCTCTATGCATCCCTGGAAATTTTAATTTGAACTACTTGACTTGGAAGATTGCCCCTAGTTTTGATGTGTAGCGAAACTCTTTAATAAAATAGTATCATTAATCAGTTTAAGTCTTCCCTACTCGCGCGTTCTCCGCTATGTGTCCCTGAAAGTCTCAATGTGAACTACATGACTTGGAAGATTGTCCCTAATTTTGATTAGTAGCAAAGTTTTTTAATAAAATAGTATCATTAATCAGTTTAAATCTTCTCTTCTGGTCCGTTTTCCACTATGCATACCTAAAAATTTCAATGTGAACTACTTGACTTGGAAGATTGTCCCTAATTTTGAAGTGTGGTAATGCTCTTTAATAAAATAGTATCATTAATCAGTTTAAGTCTTCCCTTCCGGCACGTTTTCCACTATACATTTCTGGAAATTTCAATGTAAGGTTGTGAACTACTTATCTTGGAAAATTGCTCCTAATTTTGATGAGTAGCATAGCAGAGCTCTTTGATAAATTAGTATCATTAATCAATTTATGGGAGGTTTGGATAATGAGTTAAGATAAAATGAGTTGAGATAGAAATTGAAGGCTGGAAAAGATATTATTCGAATATTATCTTTTAATATTATTATTGTTTTGGTATTTAAAAAAATTGAATTTTTTATTATAATTTGTATGAAATTTTGAAAAAATTATGATAATTAAATGAGATGGATTGAATTAAGTTGAAAGACTTTTATATCCAACCTAGGCTTAAATGAAGTTGAGCCTGTTTCACCAAGTGATGTTTGGAAAACTCATCCAAATTGAATTGGACCCGTCATGATGATAACGTAAAAAAAAAAAAAAAAACGGAAGGGGAGCCCACAACCTTGGACAAATTTCTAGTTATTCTTGGTTCGGAAAAGTGAGAGAAAGTGTTGTGAATTGTCAACAGTGGAGATTCTCTTCCGTCCCATACCCTCTTTTGGCTGAAGCAATGGCAACACTTAGAGCAGTCATTTTTGGACTAGAACTAAGCATGACAAATGTGGTAATGGAAGAAGATTCACAGTTAGTGATTCAGGCAATACAAAAGGAGCATCAACAGAACAACTACTTTGGAATGCTTATAGTAAAGTCTTCATCAATATATTCAGTTCATATTACTTTAAGCATGTAAACAGGAAAGGCAACTCAATTGCACATATGTTGGGAAAAAATGCTTTAGAAGTGACTGAATGTGTAATCAAATTGGAGGAGACTCCGATCTGTAATCAATCTATGTTTTAGCACAGCTTATCAATGGAAGTGTTATTTTCCAAAAAACAAAAAAGGAAAACAGTAGAGTATGACTCGAATTAAGTGGGTGACTGGGTCTACACACCTGCACCTTTCGTTGGCGTTAAGGCATAGAGAATTTTTGTGGGCACACACACTAGCCTTTCTTTCTTTTTTTCTTTTTTATATTGATTGTGGCCCCCAGGATAATTATACAGCAACTATCATTGATTATTTGACCCGATGCCCATAGATGTATTATGGAAATTAATATAGAATTTTGAATGCCAGTTCAATAAACAAGATAACAAATAATTAAGTATTAACTTAGATTATGCAGACGACAACTCAATCGGTTAAATGAGGTTATTAATCAAGGCACTTGTTCTTTTTTGAAACGCTCTCAAATTATGTACAAAATCATACATAAATTGTACATCTTTCATATGTACGTAACAGAGTCAAATTTTAGTGTGAAGTTGTGACCTACTTGAATTGAAAGATTGTCCTTAATTTTGATGAGTAGGATAGCAAAGCACTATGATAAATTAGTATCATTGATCAATTTAAAGGAAGTTTGGATAGTGAGTTAAAATAAAATTAGTTAAGATGAAAATTAAAGATTAGATAAAATATTATTAGAATATTATTTTTAAATATTATTATTATTTTAAAATTTTAAAAAAATTAAATTATTTATTATATTTTATATAAAAATTATAATAATTAAATTAGCTAAAAGACATTTATATCCAAGCTATGATGTTGGGCCATCTTTCACTGAGTGATCATTGGAAAACTCATCCAAATTGAATTGGATGCATCACGATGATAACGTCGAAAAGAGGAAACGAAGGGGAGCCCACAAGCTTGGACAAATTTCTAATTATTCTTTTTATTTTTGTTTTTTTGTTAAAATTTCTAATTATTCTTGGTTGTGAGAGAAAGTAGTGGAGATTGACTCGAATTAAGTGGGTGATTGGGTATACACATCTGCACCTTCCATTGGCGATGGGGCAAAGAAAATTTGATTCTTTTAACTTATTTTACAAAATCATTCCTAATTTAGAACGTAACTGTATAAAATATTGTAAATAACATATATATTTATTTTTTTCTTAAAAAAAGTACTATAGTGCTTTCGTATTCTCTTATAATGAGCAAATCATAAGAAAATAACACCTAGAATGTTTGGAATATATGCAAAGAGAAATGATTTATAAAAATTTTAATAGATAGGTTCCGCGTAGGTCTTTTATAAAGAAGTGAATTCCAACATGAAAAAATATATAAAACATTTATTTTTCTTTTTATTAGGATCTATATTCTTATAAAATATCTTATTTATTTAAAATTTGTATATAATATTACTCGTATCAGTATCCTAATCTATGTGGGCACACACTCTAGCCTTCTTTTTTTCTTTTAAAATGATTGAGGCACTCAAGAAAATTGTAACACACATCTTTGTGATGGGTCATTTAGAAAATGATTTTATGAAAATAGACAAGAATTACGATTCTTTTTTCAATTTCTTTTCCTTTCGTGCCAGGATACAAACAATTTCATGTTTATAAACAAAACTTATTTCTTAATTTAAAAGGTTACAATGGAAAATATTAAATTTTTATAATTAAAGTCTTTCGTACAAAATAACATGTCTAGGCTTTCGTGCTCTTCTCCTTAGGCTGTGTCCATCCTGACGCATCATGCTTATCTTGTCCCTGGGAGGGCACACATAAAAACTAAAATGAGTCAATGAGTCATAAGTATTACTTCATACAGTTAAAATATAATAACATAGGTTTTTAGTCATGCATTCATCACTTCACACATATCATATATAGACATTCATTTCATTTTAAAACGTTGCAAGGTGGGGTTTTTCTTTAAAAAATGGTTTTCTTTCGTAAAACAGTTTCCCACACCTCGCAGCCTTCATTTCTTAAAGGGTCTGTTCATACATACATCTTTTCTTACATGCATAAATTCTTTCTTATTACTTTCATTGGCCATAGCACACTGTTACGCCCCGTGTGCTGGGGTTAGCGTTCTTTTGGACCTCGATTCCGCCCGTGGCCATGGGTTAGGAATCTATTTCCGTTAGGGTGCAGCACTGGGTGCATTACCAGTATTACTTACCCGGCATTGCAATCTGCCCAGTTCAGTCCTTTGATACTCTTTTCCATTCATATGGCCATTACGTATTTTCATACATTAAACATTCAGTCATTTCATTCATTTAGTCCTTTCAGTCTTTTACAGTTCTTTTAGTCCTTTTAGTCCTTTACAGTTCTTTCAGTCTTTTCTTTTAGTTCATTCATAAAAGTCATTTAAAAAGCATGGGCTTAAACATCATCTTTCGTAGCATCATTTAAAACCTCAGTTCATGCGTCCTTTAAAGCATCATCTTTCATAGACACATTTTAAAACACTTTCTTCATGTCGTTTAAAGCATAAGACATAAGCATAAGGCCTTAGCCTCGCATTTCATTTTGTGAAAATACATACAATACTGACTACGTATACCATCCATTCATATGCATACACTTACATATTTTGGGTGCTAAAAGGGGCTGCCAAGGAGGGCCGGTACATACTTATATTTGAAAACTTATACTTAGCATTCTTTTGTAAATCGTCGTTCGTGTCATTTCATAAAGCATCGTAAAGTAAAAGCATTTCATTTTCATTTCTGTTTATTTAGAAAACCCTAGAAAATCATGACCGTAATACTTACCTGGACTTCATGCCATACTCATTCCATGTAGTCCATTCATGTGCGTGTCAGATGGCAACATACAGACATATACATAACCTCACGTCATTCTCTGCCTAATGCATAAGCAACTATACTATAAATAGAACTGAAACACTCTCCGTCCATCCCTAGGTTCTTACGTGCCATTTACTATGCTAAAACCCTCAGAGTCTTATTCCTTAAAGTGAACCTCCATGATTCACCTCAGGGTTAAGACACTAAGACCTTCATCTTATTTTTCTATCAACCACATGTCGACACATGACTCAGACTGATTAAGTCATGCATCATAATCCTAAACGACATACCTGTTACTACCTTTATGCATCTTAGCTCACACTAAACCCTCATGCCCATCTATACATGTCGCATGGTTTAAAGCCAACTCTAGGGCTAAAACACCGCTTAACCATGCTGAGGATAGATTATCCATTACATATGGTAAATCCATCCGATACACATGTCTCACCAAATGCACATCTACCTTACCCTTTTTTGCTTAAGATCAATTTATAGTCTAATGAACGTTCACCTGTATAAAAAAGCTCCATACTCCGATACCAACTTCTACTCAGATTTGATCGGTAGGACTCTCCCTATTGCATCCACAAAGGCATCTCCATCATGTCACGGAGCTTGAGACTAACCCCGAGTTACGTCACAATACCCATCATGCTTCCGCTAAGCTACTTTTACACTTTTCCACCACTTCACACATACTCTCTGCCATAAGCAAACCAAGAGGTGATACCCGTCACCTCAGACTACAGGCCACACCACAGCTACTTTGGGACACTGTTCCATAGTACCCGACGCTGCACAATACACTCTACGCTCCAAACCTTCGTGACATGCCGTCCTGTATATCACAACACTGGATAGAGTACATCTCATGTGAACTCTCTTCCATCCACATTACGTCACTCATCACTATGATGCGTGCCACACGGTGCATCGCTGCACAACATGGAGTACACACCATGTGTACTCCCTCTGCTACTTTATGTATTATCACGACGCATACCACACAATGCATCGCTACACGACATGGAGCACATGTCATGTGTACTCCCTTCACACTACGTCACATCACCATTACGGCATATATGTCATATGGTGCACCACTCCATCACATGGAGTACACTCAACGTGTACTCCTTCTACAACACAACGCCGCATTATAACTATGGCCCATGCTTCACATCCATACTACACAGCACAGTTCACAATACTACACAGTTATGCCCAACACTTCGTTACATAGCCACACTTCATTTCACAACCACGCAGCGAACTCTGCAATACTAGCAGAATAGTCCACAACCTATCAACTAACATTTATTATAAATAATGAGTGATAAAGGGTTATACTATCGATGGGATAACCCATGTGTAGCTCACTACCTGTCACGGTCAAAGACATTGGAAGAGTCGTATGTGTCAGTTAAATCACATACGGTGGCAGTTAGCCACGTACAGTGGTTGTCCACCACGTAAAGTGGCGGTTTGAGCTTAGGGAAGGGCAAGGGGTGGTCTTGGGAGGTTCATGGTGGCCTTGGAATGGTGGTGAGGGCTGGAGCACGGTGGCATCTCGCCATGAACAGTGCACCTAAGAGAAAGTGAGGGTGCGTGAGGTTGAAGGGAGCTATGGAATTTCATGGGGAACTAGGGGGAGGAAGAGGGAGGCTGGTGGTAGTGCTTGGTAGTGAGGTGGTGGCCTGATGGTGGCACACGACAGTGGATCTGGCCCTGGATGGTGCAACCCATGCCTTAGAGAGTGTGGGAGAGTGAGAGAGATAGGGACTTCAATTGGGCATGGAATTTTCTAGGGGAGGTCGTGGTGGTCAAGAGATCATGATGGTGGTGGTAAGGTGGCATGAGTTGCAGCATACGGTCATGCACGGTGGAGAACCCGTGCTTGTGTGTGTGTAGTGGTGCATTAGAGAGGGAAAGCATTAGAGGAAGTGAAGACCATGGAAATGAAGCTGGCGAGGTGGTGGAGTTGCTGGTGGTGGTCGGTGCCCAAGCTAGCCTTGTACGGCAATGTTAGAAGGAGAAATGGGTTTGAAACGCATTTTTGTTGAAGCTGCTGTGAGAGGAGGAGGAGGGAACCTAGGGGCTCACCGGTGGGAGGAAGTGTTGGCCGGCAGTGAGGCTAAGGGTGGTTAGTGGTGGTTGGGCTGGAGGAGAGAAGGGTTCGGCTAGGGTGAAGCTGAACCGTCGGGCTCAAGGGGAGAGAGAGGAGAGAGAGAAGGGAAAGAGAGGAAATGAGGGGGAAAGGCTAGGGGTTTTGGTATTTAATCTAGACCCTTTGTTTTGGGATCTACAAAACGATCTGATGGTGAGTTTAAATATTGATTTGAAAATGCGTAAGTATTTCATTTACTTGAAAACATTGAGAGGAATTAAGATAGAATATTATTTTATAAACTAAAGTTTATAAAATCATATTCCTTCATCATTAATTAAAATGATGAAGTCTCATTAATTATTTAAAGAGTATAAAACCATTTAAATTAATTTAGATTTTTCAATATAAATTTAAATCTCTTAATATTTTTAAATGACTAAAATCTTTTAATTTAAATAATTTTTCACAATTATAATATTTTCAGAGCTCTTCAAAATATTATAATTGTGTTATTTAAAAATAAGTTTAGTCCGATAACACTAGAAATATCACATATAAATATTTCCAGAATATTTAAAAATATTCGTAAGCTTTAAAATTTTGAACTTGCTTTGAAATTTGTTTGGTATCTTTTAAAACATGTCATTGAGGCTCAACACTTAGAACGAGGCTCGTAACTATAAAAAATAGAAGGAGCGGTTTATTACAAAAATTATATGACAACTATCACTCATTATATTGACTTTGTTATAAAACTAAAGAGAAGTAGCAAATGATTGAAAGATCGCAAAAGAGAAATAGGAAGATTTAGAGATTGCAATATATTTAGCTATTCAAGAGCTCAATATCATTCACTATTCTTTCTTTTATTGTGTATCACAAATGATCCTTAAGATATCCTTTTATAGAAAACTCCATGGTAGTTTGTTGTACCAACTAAGTCACATGCACAACAAACTATCACATGCAGACAACTAAGTCACATGTACAACAAACTATCTTCTTCCTTGGTTGGCACAAGTATTTGGCTCATCTTCATTCACATCCCTCCTTTTTCACTTTTCAACAATCAGCTTGTATTCTTACTCTTCAATTTCTTTTGCGATAGCTAAGTAATATTCTTGTGATTAATATATGAGGTATTCTTCACCTCATTCACCAGTTGTTTCTACATCTACGATAGGTACTATAATTCAACACGAAAATAATCTAATTGATAAGTCAGATGATGATACTATCTACGAGCTTGTGACTCTTGGTACCCAATACTCATCAGCCATTGTTGCATTTTTTCGATGACTACAATAAAAAACTCATAAGTTCACAAACTTAATGAGAAACTTTCTATCATTCAGTGACTTCTTCAGGAGTCCAACATGAAGGTAGGAGCAATAAAGAAAGAGAATAAGAATTTAAAATCATTACTTGACTCTTCTTTCCGATTGTCTACTTCTTTAAACAAGGATGGCATGCAAATCTATGAAGAGTAAGATTGTTTATAGAATGAGACAAAGAGTCTCAAATTTTTGTAATTTTGTTTCAAAATAATAAATTAATATTTCAAAATACTCACATTGTGTTTCTATCTTCTGGTAGATGTTTTGTGTGCTCCCTTCTATTTCTCTTTTAATCATGCACTATTTCTTACAAAACTATAAGATGAATCTAAAATACTAATTGCACTTAATAAATGGTATTTCAAGATTAATAATTTCATTCATCTCTCCCTCAAAACTGAAAGGGTTTCTCATTTAGATTTCAAATATGTGGTTTTCATGAGCTCTTCTAGAGCCTCAATGACATTTAAATCATCTACATATAGTATAATAAAAGCTAATTCAGATACTAAAAATATATCAAAAACTAGATTATTCTCAAACAATTTGTTCCACATGCATTTGGATTGCTTTAGATCATATAAGGATCTTTTAAACCTGATAGAATAAATACTTCAGGACTATATGCTTCATGCATTTCATATCTAGTGATCCATATAAATATGTAGTTAATCATGCATACCCAAACTCTCTGTAACTATCAAGCTAATAAAAATCTTAATGTAATTTCATCCACTTCATGGGCATATCGATATATAAATTCTGCGAGAAACCAAGTCATTATTTATGTATCACACTTTCATTTCTTTCTACAAATGCCCACTAATATTCAACAAGTATCACCCCTTAGGCGTTTGGAATACAAGTCCATATATATATATATATCACATTTTATGTAACAACCCCCTCATTTTTCTCTCTCTAATGGTCACAAGTCTTATTATACGTGCTGAATCTCGATACCATGTTTTAAAGATATCAAGTGATATATAAAGCAAGCCTAGTGTTTTAAAGCCCTCGGATATTTTAAATGTCCAGGAAGTATCTTAAATGGGGTATTTCCAGTGTTATTGGACCAAGCCTAACTTTAAGTAGGATAATTATTGTAATATCCCGCTCCTTTCTCTCTCTGATGGCCATGAATCTCGTTCTGAATGCCAAATCTCGATGGCATGTTTTTAAAGATATCAAGTGATGTGATATCCCGTTTTTATGTGTATTTTCACTGAAGGAATATTTTAATTTAATTAAAATATTAGTTCTTTTATTTTAAATTATCGTATTTTAATTAGATTTAATTAGTTGTGATATTTATTTTATAGAGCTTTCTTAATATTAATTATCGTTTTGAGTTTAAATTGCTGTGTAATTTATTTTAGTTTGTTTTTGGATTTAAAATTATGTTGTTAGTTTTTACTAGTTATTTATTATATTTTAACTTGATGTGGTGTTTAAATTATTTTATTTGTTTTATAGCTTTTAAAGTTATTTTCGTCGGATCAGTTTCTGGACTCCAAAGGTGAGAACTGAACCTCATTTCTTTTCCCCATCTTTTCTTTTTCTCTTTTCTTTTTCTTTCTCTTTTTTATTTCCTTTTCTTTCTTTTTCTTTTCCTCCTCCGGACCTCTCCCGCGCGCCTCTCTTTCTCCCTTCTTTTTTTTCCATTTTCGTTGCTCCGCCCAGTGCCGCCGCTCAATGGTGACGTGGTCAACACCACCCACCCAGAAATCTTCCCCTCCAGCTGGTGCACCTCCCCACCAAGTTTCACGTCCATCCGAGCCACCGTTAGCCTCCACGAGCTCCTCCAAGCCACGGTGTTTTTGTGCTCCAGTGCCGCCGTCGTTCCACCTCCGGCCACCATCTCTTCATAGCTATATCACCTACCTCTTACCGTTCTAAACCACCTATTTCCAGGTCCGATCCGTTACCGGAGCAGCCCCACAAACTCATCTTCATTTTGGCCGTTTTTCTCTTCCACCGCCATTTTCTACGCCACCCACGGCCAACTCTCTCTTCCACTTGCTTCATAAATACCTCTAGGCCATTTCCTATCAATCTCAAGTCTTGGTTTGTCCCCATTCAAAAGTGGTTATTTTACAACCCACGGCCACAGTGTATTTTACACTGTTACGTTGCTTTTTCTTCGTCGTTTGCAACCTCTTGATTCTTCAAAAATTATTATATAGCACTGTAAGTATTTTTCAAACTTTCTTTTAGATTAAAATATATCTTTGCTTTAACGATAAATTGTGACTGGTTGGTTATTCCGGACTGAGTCCGAGGAGTCGAGGGTCAGATGGATTTGAAAATGGAGTTAATTATGTTTGGTTGATGTTGATATTTGTTGGAGATTTTGTGCCTTGATGTTTGCATTGCATAGTGCATGCATGTTCATGTTTAAAAAGGGAAAACTTGGTTTTCGTGTAATTGCATGCATGTACATGTGTTTGTAAAATGAAAACTAGGATTGACTGGTATATGTGAACGATTGGATTGACTGGTTTGAGTCAGAGGTACGTGTAGGTGACTCACTAAAAAATGAGTAGCACTAAACCTATCCCAAGTGCAGGAGGATGTCGTGTAATAATTAGGAATAAATTCCTAGATCGTCTCCTCAGGGAAAGTTATTTAAAAGTCAAACTCGTTGAAAAAGGTGAAAAACTTCACAAAGAGAAAATAAAATGATGGTATGTGCAATGGATGGAAAAGGGTACTAGTCATGGACTAGATTCATGTTTTTAGATTTTGATTGTTGGATTGGAATGTAAATGACTAATAGATTAAACTCAGAAATTAATAAAACTAAATTAAGAATTAAACTAAATTAGGAAGTAATTGACAAAACATGCACTAAAAATTGAAAAACCCCAAAATCAATGTTCTAGGGTTCATCATTGTATTCAAATCACAAATTCTCAAATTCAACCACTGTAATTGTAATCACTATTAAAATGAAAGCTTAACGAAACGATAAAATAAATAACATGAATTAAATGAATAACAAATAAATTACTCAAACATCTAAATCAAAATTCTCCAAAATAATTCGGAAACTTAAAACTGAAATGAAATAGCAAGTAGGGAATTGAAAAGATCAAGCCAATTGAATGGAGATGAAGATTCGAAATTGTGGAGGAGGCTGAGCTGCAATGGCAATTGGACCCCTCAAGGAGTTCTTCAATCTACTGCAGTGTGAGTGAATGATCCAGTGGAAATTGTGTAGCTGCGTGAATGATCAATTGAATGAATCATCCTCTCCGAATCTGAATGAAAATCAAAGAAAAAATGAATTCTAAGTGTTTCTCTACTCAAAACCGAGTTTTCCAGCCCAACAGTCTGCCATAAGATGTAAAAAATCATTTATATACTCTGACGGCAGAATAAACCCTGATCTGTAAAATACGATATTCGCTCGAGCGGAAGTCGAGCGTTTGAATCTGCCTGACTTCGCTCGAGCGGCGCCTTCTGGCCACTCGAGCGATATGTACCATAAACTATATTAATCAACAGTTGATAAAATTAGAGCAGAAATTCATGCTTTTAATCAATTAAAATCACAACTTTGATTTATTCATTTTTCCATATAAAACCAATGATAAAGTAATGAAAGAATTAATATATATTGGTTCCAAAGGCATTAAAAATGCAATAATTCAGCTCAATCACACCCCTCAACTAGCATTTTGCTTGAGCAAAATAGTGAAAATTAATTGAGATGAATATTGCATAAAGATCGAAATTCAAACAAAAACAATCAAATACAATTGTGAATTCTCACAAAAGGGACACGTTACTACTCAACCCCCAAGGGTTATACCCACCAAGACTATCTCAACAATCTTTCACATAGAATTAAGGCAAAATGTCTCAGAACTCAAATGTGTGTGTGGAGCTAGACCGGTTGTGTGTTCCTCATTACTAGCCATGATTTGCCATAGGATTTTTCAACCTTAAGATTAATCATTGCTGATTCTAACTACCTCAAAGCCCAAGGGTCTAGCAGTTTTCATGCCAGCTCTGTTTTTAAAAGTTGGACACTTAACCTCCAAAGTCTTGGGTAACTGTTTCTAGCCCTTTTTACTTAGGAAAGTTCACTAAGTTGCCTTTATTCCTTTTCTCTCTGTTTTTTTTTTCTTTTCTTTTTGGTTTTTTTTTTCTTCTTTTCTTTTCATTCTAATCTTTTCAAATCCTTTTCCTTTTTTTTTTTGGCATGGCTCTGTAGTCCTGCAGTTTACTTCTCCAGTGTTAAATCAATAATTGGTAAATAAGGAACACTACAGGCGTAAGCATGTGCGAAATGTCCTTCAAAATTTGTCTTTCGTTCTACAAAAATTTTATCAAGTTTCATCTCAATAAGCATAACATTCCGGTGTTTCAAACCACATATCAACAAAATATGATGCATCAAAAATCATGCTCTATGTTTAAGCTTGAAAATAAATCTTCACAAATGATCTCGCTCAACTACTCCACCAAGATGCTCAAAAATGAGTAGCACTAAAGCTATCCCAAGTGCAGGAGGATGTCATGTAATAATTAGAAATAAATTCCTAGATCGTCTCCTCAGGGAAAGTTATTTAAAAGTCAAACTCGTTGAAAAAGGTGAAAAACTTCACAAAGAGAAAATAAAATGATGGTATATGCAATGGATAGAAAATGGTACTAGTCATGGACTAGATTCATGTTTTTAGATTTTGATTGTCGGATTGGAATGTAAATGACTAATAGATTAAACTCAGAAATTAATAAAACTAAATTAAGAATTAAACTAAATTAGGAAGTAATTGACAAAACATGCACTAAAAATTGAAAAGCCCCAAAATCAATGTTCTAGGGTTCATCATTGTATTGAAATCACAAATTCTCAAATTCAACCACTGTAATTGTAATCACTATTAAAATGAAAGTTTAACGAAACGATAAAAATAAATAACATGAATTAAATGAATAACAAATAAATTACTCAAACGTCTAAATCAAAATTCTCCAAAATAATTCAGAAACTTAAAACTGAAATGAAATAGCAAGTAGGGAATTGAAAAGATCAAGCCAATTGAATGGAGATGAAGATTCGAAATGGTGGAGGAGGCTGAGCTGCAGTGGTAATTGGACCCCTCAAGGAGTTCTTCAGTCTACTGCAGTGTGAGTGAATGATCCAGTAGAAATTGTGTAGGTGCGTGAATGATCGATTGAATGAATCCTCCTCTCCGAATCTGAACGAAAATCAAAGGAAAAATGAATTCTAAGTGTTTCTCTACTCAAAACCGAGTTTTCCAACCCAACAGTCTGCCATAAGATGTAAAAAATCATTTATATACTCTGACGGCAGAATAAACCCTGATCTGTAAAATATGATATTCGCTCGAGCGGAGTGTCGAGCGAACATCGAGCGTTCGACTCTGCCTGAATTCGCTCGAGCGGCCAAAGGCCTCCGCTCGAGCGATCTCTTTTCCGGCAACTCGCTCGATCCCACTGTCGAGCAGAAGTCGACCGTTTGAATCTGCCTGACTTCGTTCGAGCGGCAGCTTCTGGCCACTCGAGCGATATGTACCATAAACTATATTAATCAACAGTTGATAAAATTAGAGCAGAAATTCATGCTTTTAATCAATTAAAACCACAACTTTGATTTATTCATTTTTCCATATAAAACCAATGATAAAGTAATGAAAGAATTAATATATATTGGTTCCAAAAGCATTAAAAATGTAATAATTCAGCTCAATCAGTAGGGATGGTGGTGAGCAGGGATGGTGGTAGAGTCCCGTCTGCAATTCCTGCCTACGGTGCATGTGGCGTAGGGATGGTGGTAAGCAGGGACGGTGGTAGAATCCCGCTTGTGATTCCCGCCTACGATGCACGCGTAGGGATGGTGGTGAGCAGGGATGGTGGTAGAATCCCGCCTGCGATGCCCACCTACAGTGCTCTGATGGTTTGGGTTTTGGGCCATTATTTGGTATAATGGCAATGTTATGTTTAAAGTGAATGTTTTGGGTCAAATTGGGATTTTTGGCGTGCATGGAAAAGGTGGACTTTTGGGATATATGCGTATGGCATCATTTTCATGCATATAGTTGTGGCATGAATATACTTTTTATCTTAAGGTTTGTTTGGTTTATTACGTACCTGCGGTACCATTTTGGAACCATAGATTTTGATGCAGATGTTGAGGAGGAGGAGGAGGCTGAGCCCGAGGAGGCGGCTCCGCCAGAGTTTTGATTTAGAGTTGTTTATGTCAAAAAATATCTCTATTAGTTTTTATGCCTTGTATTTTGATTTTGAAACAAGATTTGAGACTTGTAATATTTTATTATGTGTGGTATAACGGGTTTGTATTAAACAAAAATTCTGGTAGTTAGTTATAAGACTTTTATTATCCGCTGCGTGATTTTATTGAACACTTGTTACATGTTCACACACTTGGCACTCGTCGATGGGATGTGTGACCCGGATTGTCATCATCCCGACCCCTTGATTTTCACGTGTCCATACGTAGGAGTTGGGGGCGTCACAAGTGATTTCTAAAACAAGTCCAGTGTTTTCAAGCTTTCAAAAATTTGAAATGTTCTGAATATAAGATATTTTCAGTGTTACTGGACTAAGCTTGATTTTAAGTAAGACAATTATAGTATTTTTGAAGAACTTCAAAAATATTATAATTGTAAAAAATCATTTTAATGAAATGATTTTAGTCATTTAAAAATATTATGAGACTTAAATTATGTTAAAAACTCTAAATTTATTTACATGGTTTTATTCTCTTAAAGATAATTAGCAAAACTTCATCATTTAATTAATGATGAAGATTATATTTATAAACTAAAGTTTACTTAAATAATATTTTATCTTAATTTCTCTATGTGTTTTTAAGTTAAATTAGTGTTTTAATTTCCCACCGTTAGATTGTTTTGGAGATCCCAAGATGAAAGGCCAGGATTAAATACCCAAGCCCCCAGCTTTTCCCACTCACTTTTCCCCTTCCCCTCTCTCTTCTCCCTCTCCCTTAGCTCACACAACAACCTCCCCTTTCCCTCCACTGTAGCTCCTTCTCCTTCAGCCCAGCTCCACTGTCAGCCACCATTGGCCGCCACGTCACGCCAGCCACCTCCCAGCAGCCTTCGGCGCCCAGCCATGGGAAGCCCCTTGGTAGCTCTCCCTGTCTCTCCCTTTTCCCTCTCTTCAGGCACGGGTTCTCTACCCGTGTACCACCATCACCACCAACCAGGCCACTACACCACCACCCATGACCACCCCTATCACTAGTGAACTCCTCCCATGGAACCCAAGCCACGGCAACCTCTCTTTCTCTCCCTCTTGCCCCTTTCCCGAAATGGGTCTCCCATGGCTTCACCACCACCGACGGCCTTAGCGCCGTTGTACGACAGTTCTGGACCCACCAAGCACCATCCCTAACCACCACGACATCTCCCCAAGCTCCTCCATGCTTAGCTATGCCCTCCACCTCTCTCACGCCCTCTTACTCTCCCATGGGTTACTCCACCCATTTGACTTAGATCTGCCCCCTCCATCAACTACGCTCTTCCTCCTCACCACCATAGCTCCACCGCACCTATGTCAAGCCCTCCACGGCCAGCCAATAACCAGCCAAGCTTCCTCTCCATTTCCATGCCTTGAGACCCACGGATTCTCCTTGAAACCCATGGCCCCCACCACCCCAGTGCCACCGTGCTCCTCCAAGCGTTGCCATGAGGCCACCATGAACCTCCCCATGGACACCGCTTCCAGATCCACCAACCCACATGTAATATCCGCTCCTTCTCTCTTCTTCTTCTTTATGAGCCTCGATCCACGTGTCAAAATTCGGTGTATGTGCTGAACCTTGTTCTACTTGTCGAGAGTCAGTCTATCTGACGAGCCTCGATTTACGTGTTGAACCTTATCTTACATGTTGTATCTCGATGGTGTGTTCTGAAAGTTATCCTACGGATTTCAAAGTAAGATAGAATGCTTACAAATATTTTAAAGATTATGAAGATATTTTCAGTATTATTAGATAAGTTTGTTTCTAATATAGCATAATTATAATATTTTAATGAGCTCTGAAAATATTATAATTGTGGATAATGATTTATATTAAATATTTTAGTTGTTTTAATATATTAAGAGGTTTAACTTTACGTTGAAAACTCTTATTCAATTTAAATGATTTTATCCTCTTTGAGTAATTAACGATGCTTTATCATTTTAAATAATGATGAAGAAATGTTATTTTATAAACTTTAGTTTATAAAATAATATTATATCTTAATTCCTCTTAGTGTTTTATTAAAATGTTTTATTTAAAATAAAACACTTACTCGTTTTCAAATCAGTGTTTTAACTCATCGATGGATCGTTTGAGGATCTCGAAGCGTAGGATTGAGATTAAATGCCCAAGCTTTTTTCTTTTCTTCCTCACTTTTTTCTCTTTTTTCTTTTTTCTTTCTCTCTCTTCTCTCTCCCTCGTGCACGTCCAGCTGTGCTTCCTCACAATGCATGCATTTCATCTTCACAGTTTGAAGCTCCCAGCCGGCGCCACCTCCAGCCGCCATGCCCCACCTCCCACACCGGCGTGACCCTCCATCATCGGTGACCACAACCTCACCGGTGGTGAGTTAAATTGGCAACCCATTGTTTCTCTTTCTCCCTCCAAAGAAATGGGTCTTAATGCTTTTTCCTCCTCTTTGGACCACCATACATAGCCGAAACAGCCACCATGCACCACCATTGGAACCACCATGTCAAGGGCTTCCTCCCCATGTCCTTCTTTCTCTCTAACTCTCCCTCTTTCTTCGATGGATCTCCACACACACACGTTCGGTTGCACCACCGTGTGCCACCGTACACAGCCACCCATGGTCTTTCACCACCACCACCTTGTTCCTCTCATCACCACAAACTTCCCCAAGAAATTTCATGGCCAACGGAGCTATGTAGAGCTCTCACTCTCTCTCACTCTCCAAGGTCGAAAATGGCTTCAAATGGCCGATCCGCCGCCGTGAGCCACCGTATGGCCACCACCTCATCACCACAGCTCCACCACATCTTCATCTACCTTTCCCTAGCTTCCCATGAAGTTCTATGGTCTTCCACCGCCTCAAGCAAACTCCTAGCATTCGGATTTACTATTCACGGCATGACACCGCCATGCTCCGCCACCTTTGACCACTACGAGGCCATCATGATCCTTTCCATGGCCACGCCTAGCTATCCTCAAGCCTGAACCACCACTTCACATGGTGGACAGCCACCGTACTTGGTGCTACCGCCATGTACGCTCCTTCAACGCTTAATCGTGACGAGCAGCGAGCGACGCATGGGTTAACCCGTCGATGGTATAATTCTCTATCTCTAGTTATTTACATTTGAAGTAGTTGATTGGTTGGATAATAGACTGTGTAATTAGTAATTGTGGAGTTCGCTGCGTAGTTGTGAAGCGAAAAGTAGTTGTGAAGTGATGGGCTTGAATTGCAGTATTGTGGATTGTACTATGAAGTGTGGACATGAGATGGATGCCGTAGTTGTGATATGGTGTGATGTGTGAAGAGAGTACACGTGGAGCGTATTCTGTTTAGTGCAGCGACGCATCGTGTGTCGTGCGTTGTAGAAAGGTGTGGCGTAGAATGAAGGGAGTGCGCGTTGAGTGCACTCTGTGTTGTATGGCGATGCACCGTGTAGTGTGCATCATGTTAATAGAAGTTGTAGTGAAAGGAGTACGCGTATCGCGTACTCCATGTGGTGTAGCGATGCACGGTGAGACGTGTATCACAGTGATGTTTGTCATAGTATGGATGGAAGTGAGTTCACATGAATGTACTCTGTATTAGGTCGTGATACCCTGGATGGTGTATCATAGAGTGTCGAATGGCATAGCAGAGAAGCGTGGAGTGTATGGTGTAGCGTCGGGAACTGTGTAACAGTGTCCCGAAGCAATGGTGATATGGGCTGTAGTCTGAAGTGACGAGTGTCACCTTGTGGTTGACTATGGTAAGAGTATAAGGAAGTGGTGAAAAAGTATCAGAGCGTGCAGCGGAAGCATGATGGGTATCATGATGTGTATCGGGATTTATCTCGAATTACGTGACGTGACACAGGTGCATTTATGGATGCAATCCTCTCTTATTAAGTGTTGGGATGAACTTATAAAGAGCCAGGAAGTAGGAAGAGTCCAATCGACCGGGTCTTAACAAGTTGGTATTGGAGTTTGGAGCTTATTTATACAAGCAGGCGTTTATTTGAATTATAAGTTGCTCTTAGGTGATAATAAGAGGGATGAGATACATGTGTCTTTGGCAAGACAAGTGTACTAGACAGATTTATCATATGTAATGAGTAATTTGTTCTGATCATAGTTACATGGTATTTTAGCCCCAGAGTTGGCTTGAATTCATGTAGTCTAAGTGGATGGGAATGAAGATGTAGTATAGGCTAGGATACGTGAAAATAGTGACGAGTATATAGTTTAAGGTTAGGATGCATGACTCTGTCGGTCGGAATCATGCGTTGGATTGTGTAAATAGAAAAATGAAATTGAGGTCTTAGTGTCTTAACCCTAAGATAAATCACAGAGGTTCACTTTAAGGAATTAGACCCCGAAGGTTTTAGCATAGTAAATAGCACATAAGAGCCTAGGGATAGATACAGAATATTTCAAGCAAGGCATAGTTCTATTTTCTAGAATAGTTAATTATGCATTAGATAGATGATGACATAAAGTTATGTGTATGTATGTAGGTTGCCATCTGACACGCATATGAATGGACTGCATGGATTGAGTATGGCATGAAGTCCAGGTAAGTGTTACGTTCATACTCTTCTAGAGTTTTCTCTATAGAAATGGAAAAGAAGATGAAAGCTTTTCTGTAAAAAGGAAAATGAAACGTAAGTTTTCAAGTATAAATACATAGCAGCCTTCCTTGGCAGCCCCTTTTTATGCACCCAAAATATGTACGTGTATGCATGTGAATGGATGCTATAAGTGGTACGTATTGTATGTATGTTTATGAAAGGAAATGAAATGAAGCTTTAAAAGACGTTAGAACTGTTAAGGACTGTAATGATTGTTAAAGAAAGAAAATCATTTTTTTTCATCTTAAAGAAACTCCTCTTAAAGCAACTTTTATGAAAAATAAAGAAAACTATGCTTTAAACGACACGAATAAAAGTAAATGATTGTAAAGAAATGAACGGATTGAATGTATGATGTATGAAAATACGTAAGGCCCACATGGACTGGACTGGAAATGATATCAAAGAAATAGGCAGATTGCAATGCCGGGTAAGTAGTACTGGTAGTGCACCCTGACTGAATAGATTCCTAACCCGCGGCCACGGGCTGAATCAAGTCCAAAAGACTGCTAACCCCAGCACACGGGGCGTAACAGTGTGCAATGGCCAATGAAAGTGATAATAATGAATGAATGCATGTTAAGAATAGATGCATGCATGTATGTATGAAAGGATTGAATGCATGAATGTACGTAAGTAAGAAAAGATGGTTTAATGAACGTATGTATGCATGAATGTACGAAGAACTATAAATACATAAAAAGATTCTTTAAGAGATGAAAGCAGCGATGCGTGGGAAGTTGTTTTAAAGAAGAAATCATGTTTTAAATAAAAACCCCACCTCGAAACCTTTTCAAACGAAGAGAAAGACATATGCATGTACGTGTAGCGAGCATGCACGGGTTAATCCTCAAAAATGGTATAACCCTCACTCCCTCATTATTTATGTTAGATGTTAGTTGGTTGATTGTGGAGTTCGCTGTGTAGTGAAAGTCTTCGGCATAGTTGTGTGGTGTGCTATCTAGTGTTGTAGACTGTGCTATGAAGTATGGGTGTGAAGTATGTGTTGTAGTAGTGATGTGGCATAATGTTGTGAAGGGGAATACACATGAAGTGTATTCCATATTGTGTAGCGATGCATTGTGTGGCGTGCGTTGTAATGATGTATGACATAGTGTGGATGGAAGGGAGTTCACGTGGAGTGTACTCCATGTAGTGAAGTCGTGATGCACCAGATGACTTGTCACAAATGTTGGATGGTGTAGCCGAGGAGCGTAGAACGTGTGTGTAGTGTCATGAACTATAGAGCAGTGTCTTGGAGTAGTTGTGTGGTGACCCTACCATAGTGACGGGTGTCACAATGCAGCTACATGACGAGACAGAGGTGTAGTGTAAATGGGGTCTTGTCGTGTAAGTGTTGGGATGGACTTGTAAAGGGCCGGGAAGTAGGAAAGTGCTGCTGATCGAGTTTGAGTTGAAGTGGCATTGGAGTATGGAGCTTGTTTATACAAGCGGGCGTTCAACGGATTATAAGTTGATCTTAGGTGATAAGGGGGTAAGGTATATGTGCATCTGGTGAGACACATGTGCTAGACGGATATACCATATATAATGTGTAATCTGTCCTAAGCATGGTTACATGATGTTTAAACCTCAAAGTTGGCTTAAAGTCATGTGACATGTATGGATGGGAATGAGGATTTAGTGTGGGCTAGGATGCATGAAGCAAGTTGTGACGCCCCCAAATCCCCACGCACAGACACGGGAAAATCGAGACGTCTGGATGATGACAACACGGGTCACCACTCTATCGATGAGTGTCAAGTGTGTGTAAAAGCAATAAATGTGCAAAAAGAAATACGCAGCGGATAAAGAAAGTCATAACTAAGTACCAGAATTTTTCTTGTTTAATACAAATCTGTTCAAAACATATATGATAAAATATTACAAAGCACAAATATTGTTTTTAAACCCAACAACAAAGCTTAAACTTTAACTTCAGCACCCCGGCGGAGCCGCATCCTCGGGCTCAGCCTCCTCTTCCTCGAACTCTGCACCAAAATCTACAGTACCAAAAATGGTGCCGCAGGTAAGTAAAATCCAAACACCACTAGATAAAAACATATAAAACTCAAACAATATGCTTGAAAGGATGCCACTCCACAAAACCCATAAAATCATATTTTTCCACACACGCCAAAAATCCCATTTGGCCCAAAAACAAATCCTTTCCAAATATCACGCCAAAAGTCACATTTGGCCCATATCAAACTCAATCCGTTAACCAATTAATCCGTATGCACAATGACATCCCCTACGGGTCATCTGCACACCCTAGCTCCAGTGTCACACTGCAGGTAACGACCACGCATGTGACACCTAAACGAGCGATGCCCAGTTCCGCGCCCCGTGCGTTCGTAGCCAAGCATCCTCTAGCCCTCGCCAACGAAGGGCCACAGAGTAGGTGCGTAGAGCGATGCTTGGTTCTGCGCCTGGCGCTTTCGTAGCGAAGCATCCTCTAGCCCCCGCTCCCGTCGTCGCTCAGCGACAACCCAGGGGACGTCACTCAGTTTATTACGCTCCCGAGTAACCAGAGGAGCTCCACCAGAATAATACCCCATCCCGGCTTGGGGTTGTGATACACACGCACCCGAAAGTCCACTTACGCCAATAAAATAGGATTTTCTCAAATTAAATAAAACGCTCGCGCATGCACCATGTAAATGCGATTTCAATGCACAAAATGATCAACCAACCATAAATCAATAAAACAAGCAACTTCGTCCTCCATCCATCTGACCTCTGAACTCCTCGGACTCAGTCTGGAATCAGCCAACCAACAGATAAATATTTATTGAATTAGTAAAATATATTTAAATCTAAAAGTAGAGTTTGGAAAATACTTACAGTGCTATATGGTATTTTTTGAAAGTTCGCGGCGTTGCAAACGGCGGAGGAAAAGCAACGTAACAGTGTAATTTACATTGTTGTCGTGGGTAATAAATTACCCACTTTCGAAGGGGAACAAACCAAGGCACGAAATTGATAGGAAAAGGTCTTGAGATATTTATGAAGCTAAAGGAAATGAGTTTTGGCCGTGGGTGGTGGTGGAAATGGCGGTCGAAGGCCAAAAAGGGGCTGAACGGAGTTGAACTTGTGGGAGCTGCTCCGGCAACGGATCGAGGTCGAAAATGGGTGGTTTAGGTCGGCAAGAGGTGTGATGCCCCCAAATTCCGTTTGGGATTGGACATACATTTGAAGCGTCGAGACATACAATACAAGGTTACATGCCCCCGTTCATGACATATAAGATGCAATGTTCCTAACATGCATCTAACATTATGTAATATTCGCAGTGGATAAATTTTTCTTTAGTAATACTATGCACCAAATTGAAAATATCCCAAATGCTTAAAACATACTTCATATATAAAGACCCATTGAACAACTAAGATTATAACACTAGTCCAAAATGCTTATGATCCAAAAAGTACTGGAGATGCAACTCCATCGTACAAGTAGTAATTTACGTTAACTACTATATTAACATTGAGTCGCATCGTCGCTCAGTCAACTGTGTCTAATTGGTCAGCTCTTGATTCTCCTTCAGGTCCTGTAACAAGATCTACCATTCGGGAGGAATGGTAGTTGGGACTACCACAGTGAGATTTGATTACAAATCTCAGCAAGTTAACAAAAAACTTCCACACAAGCTAATGATGCATGGATGACAGTAAAAGCATAATTGCATAATCAAATTCATAAGTAATTAAAGCATAACTTGGCATACAACATAACTTAAATATGAAACATGAACTGAACTTGAATTGACATGAACTTGATCTGAACCTTGATTTAGCATGAACTTGCTCTGACACTTGACTTAACATGAACATGATATGAAACTTGACTTATCATGAACTTGTTCTAAAACTTGACTTAAAATGAAAAATACATACTCCACAGTTGTTGTGGCCCCATGTATTCTACACAAACTTGACTTAACATGAAAAATACATACTCCACAGTTGTTGTGGCCCCATGAATACTACACAAACTTGACTTAACATGAAAAATACATACTCCACAGTTGTTGTGGCCCCATGTATTCTACGTGTAAATACATACTCCACAGTTGTTGTGGCCCCATGTATTCTACACAAACTCAATATGAAACGTGACTGGAAAACAAAAGGACTGAAGCCCTGACGTAACATAACGTGACTTGAACATAACTTGAAAGACATGACCAACTTGAGATAGAAACATTTCGTAACATGGCATAACATATAATAGACAACATATTTAACATGACATACTTGCAACAGTGAATATTACATGACTTGACATACATGTAATAGATGGCATACTTAGCATGACGTACTTGTAATGTACAACAATACATGATAGAACATATTATGTAACAGACAAAATCTAATGACAGAATAAATTCTGTATAACAGACAATTACGTGATAACTTGGCATGGCAAGACATATATGATAACACACATACATACACTATAGTTCCTTTACTTAGCACACATATACAGTAGACTGCTAGTAAGTTAAAAGCTAACTTACCTCGATATCCGCGTTTCTTATAAAACCTTAAGCGCGATCACGAGGAACTGTAATTAGTGATTCTAAAAGTTAGCATTAAATCACTAATAAATTAAAATATGAAAAATACTAACTTAAAGAGTAAAATTTCCATTTTACTCTCTGCATGTAGGAAAATGACCGTTTTACCCATAACTTAAGGATTTTGCATACTAACTCCAGATATCACCAAAATTTACATACCTCATGTAAATTTTATCCTCAATTCAAATATCAATTTAGAAAAATTTAAAACTAATCACAACTATTAAAACTCCATAGGGCCAAAATTCTCATATGCTATTTCCATTGATTTTTGTTTTCTAACTTGTTTTGATCAACCTTTTGATCTATGACTTATAAATATGTGATCTTCAAACCAAACAATCACATGGTTTAAAAAGATGTCCTAAAACATATATAAGCTTCTAATTCAAGATCACATGGTTAGAAATTTAGCCAAGAACATCCACACTTTGGCTTATTTGAATATCTCTTTACATAAAATTTCATATCTTTGAAACTAACATCAAATATCTTAAAAATAATAATATAACATGTATATAAGATGCTTATGATCCTCCAATAAAATTATCAAAGTCATTGGAATAGGTTTAGACCACTAAAGACTTAAACTTTCTCAAAATAGAAACTGTTTTTCCTCTTCCAGTTTCTAAGTTTCTAAATCTAAGAAAATCTTTCATCAAAACCTTTAATCATGCAAAAATCCTCAACCACTAATCATGTACACATGTTAACAATACTCGATAAAAATTTCGGACCAATATCTATCCATTAGCTTGGTCAAAAACTTCAAACTATAACATATTCTCCAGTTTATCTCCCAGAATGACCTTTTTATAGTTTACATAATATTTTACTGACCAAATTATCTTCAAATGGGACAAATAAGATATCCACATAAACTAGACTCAAAAAGGAACAACTTATATGAAGGAGACTTTATGATAAAACACTTACAAAAGCTTCGAAATGGGCGTGCAAAAGAACATCTAAAAGCTGTCTGAGAGAGAGTGTTTGGTATTCTTTCAATGGAAAGTGTAAATGAAGATAATTTCGTGGGGAGGGGTGGCTGAAGATACTTATGGATGAGATATGGAAGAGATGAGGCTGGAGTGAGAGTTAAGTGTAGGACTCTCTTATCCAAAATGAGAGTTAAGTGTAGGACTCTCTTACCCGAAGTGAGAGTGGAGTGTAGGACTCTCTTACCGAATAATATCTACAAAAATCAACTCAAGATATTTTTACCCAATAATATCCACGAAATTAGCTTAAAATATTTTTATCCAATAATATCTAAAAAATTAGCTTAAGATATTTTTATCCAATAATATCCACAAAAATTAGTTCAAGATATTTTTATCCAATAATATCCACAATTTTGAACAGACGTTTCGTCCGAAAATATGAAAAAGTGTTATTGCGCCATAAGACCTTAAATAACCCTCCGAGTCTAATGGCACAAACCATAATACATTTAGACACTTCTAACTATCTCCAATAATCAAAAACACACTTCTGATACCATAATGAGTAATAACACTAACTATGTAGTTAGACTAAAACCTATATGATTAATGGATTCGTGAAAGCTTATAGAGTCTTCATGAGGTTCCTAAAATCAATAGAAATTCCACAATTGACTTTCTAGCAGGCTGTTACAAGAGGTAGGGGAAGAAGCTGTGAAGAGATGGTGGCCGGAGGTGGTGCGACGGTGCCAGAATCGGTAAAAATTCGTATGGCTTGGAGGAGCTCGTGGTGGCTAACGGTGGCTCGGATGGAGGTGAAACTTGGTGGGGATGTTCACCGGTGAGAGGGGAAGAAAACTGGGTGGGTGGTGTAGGCCACGCCACCGGTGAACGGCGGTTCTGGGCTGCGAAAGCAACCGGCGACAAGGGGAAAAACAAAGCAGGTGCAGTGACTTCCAGGGGCTTGTGGTGGCTAACGGCTGGTCCGATGGCTCTGAAAATTGGTGGGGATGAACTCTGGTGGGTGGGGAAGAGAATGGTGGGGCTGGTGTACAACACAGCCACCGGACGGCAGCGCAATGGGCGGCCGAAGTGGCAGTGACGATAAGGGGAAAAAGAAGGGGCAGTGCGCGGGAGGGAGGAAACGGGGAAGAAAGAAAAAAAAAAGAAAAGAAGAAAAAGAAAAGGAAAAAGGGAAAAAGAAAAAGAGAAAAGAAAAGAAATGAGCTCCAATCCTCACTCCGGAAACCAAAAACAGATCCGCCGAAAACGATATTAAAAACCGTAAAACGACTAAATAAATTAAACATAACATCAAATAAATTAAAACTAATTTAAAATACAATAATTTAAAATAAAATAACTATTATATTAAATAAATTAAAAAGCGTCTTCAGTGAAAATATACGTAAAAATGGGTCATCACAGAAGTGACGTTTGATTGGGATGCATGACTTAGTCGGTCTGAGTCATGCGTTGGGAAGCGGTTAACAAGAGAGTGAGACGGAGGTCTTAGTATCTTAACCCTAAGATGAATCATGGAGGTTCACTTTAAAGGGTAAGACCTCGAAGTATAACACTGAATTTGGAAAAGGTGACCCAAGTTGGTCCCAGAAAGAGAAAACGTGATAAGACAGACATAGAAGACGGGATAGAAGTAGAGTGTGTTTAAGTGAAATGTAGCCTGTGTTTCTAGTTAATTGCTTATCCACTAGATGGAGAATGACGTTGAGGTTGTGTATGCATGTAGGTTGCCATCTGACATGCACATAAATGGATTGCATGAAATGAGTATAGCATAGAGTCCAGGTAAGTATTACGTTCATACTCTTCTAGAGTTTTCTAAAAGATATGAAAATGAAAATAAAATGCTTTTCCTTTACAAAATGACATGAAGGATATTTTAAGAATGTATGCAAAGTATAAGTCGTCCAGTATGTGAATGTAATGGCCCTTCTTGGCAGCCCCTATTTATGCTCCCCAAAGTATTAAGTGCATGCATGTGAATGGATGTCTATATATAGTATGTATTGGATGTATTTTCATGAAATGAAATGTGAGACTTATGCCTTATGCTTTAAGTAATGCTTTAAATGTGTTTTAAATGCCCCTATGAATCGATTCTTTAAATGATGCCATGAAAGATGATGTTCAATGATGCCATGGACTGATGTTTTAAATGATGCCATTGTTTATGATTTTAAATGATGTTTTAAATGTCAATGTTTAAGCCTATGCTTTCAAACGATGTCTATGAACTGAATAAATTGAAAGAGAATAAATATAAAGGATTGAATGAAGGAAAGGACTGAAAGTTTTAATGTATGAAAATACATAACAGCCATGACTAAATGAATGGGTACCAAAGGACTACGCAGATTGCAATGCAGAGTAAGTAGTACTGGTAGTGCACCCAGTGCTACCCCCTGACTAAAGGATTCCCAACTCACAGCCACGAGCGAAATCAGGTCCAAATGATCATAACCCAATATACGGGGTGTAACAGTGTGTAATGGCCAATGAAAAGTGATGAGAAAGAATCTATGTTTGTTAAGAAAGAATGTATGTATGCTTAGACTCTTTAAGAAATGAAGATACAAGGCATGGGGAAATATTTTACAAAAGAAAAGAAATGTTTTACGCCTCGAAATGTTTTAAATGAAAGAATGTCTTAAGTATAGTATGTATGGAGTGATGAATGCATGACTAAAAACCTATGTTATTATATTTTGAGTGTATGAAGTAATGCTTACGAGTCTTCGATTCACTTTGATTTTTATGTGTACCCTCCTAGGTACAAGATGAGCAGTACGTGTTAGGACGAACACGGCCCAAGGGGAAGAGCACCGAAGCCTAGGCACAATGTTTTATGCGAAAAAATTTTAATTATGAAGTTTAATATTTTTCATTGTAACTCCCTTTAAATTAAGAAACACATTTTATTTCATAAACATTCAGTCTTTCGTATCCTAGCATGAAAAGAAAAGTTGTTTTAAAATGAACGGTAATTCCCATCGTCTTTCTTAAAATCATTTTCTAAAGGTGCCACTACAAGAATGGGCGTTACAATTATAATATTTTGAGAGCTCCAAAAATATTATAATTTAGAAAATCATTTTATTTAAATGATTTTAGTTATTTAAGAATATTATGATATTTAAATTATGCTGAAAACTCTAATTAATTAGATGGTTTTACTCTCTTAAAAGTAATTAGCAAAACTTCATCATATAATTAATGATGAAATATTATATTTTATAAACTAAAGTTTAGTTAAATTATATTCTATCTTGATTCATCTCTGTATTTCTAAGTTATTACAGTGTTTTAATCCTCACCGTCAGATTAGATTGAAGACCCCAAGATGAAGGATTGGGATTAAAATCCAATGCCCCTAGGTTTCCCCCAATTTCCTCTCTCTCTCTCTCTCTCTCTCTCTCTCTCTCTCTCTCTCTCTCTCTCTCTCTCTCTCTCTCTCTCTCTCTCTCTCTCTCTCTCTCTCTCTCTCTCTCTCTCTCTCTCTCTCTCTCTCTCTCTCAGTACACGTATACGCAGCCCCTCCCCCTAGCTGATTCCCTTCCTTAACTCACCCAAGTCATCGTCGGCCACCTCTTAGCAGCCTTCAGCACTGAATCCAGCCTCTACGCAACCCCCTTTTCTCCCATGCAAGCACAATTCAAAATGGGTTTCTCCCACTTAAGTTCACCATCGCACAGCACAGGGCACAAGCCACCAGCAGCTTCCCCTCCCTTCAAAGACTAGCCCCCATGGGACTCAGCCTCCCTCTCCCTTTTCTTACCACACAAGCATACAACCCAAAAATGGGTTTCATGCACAGGTCCTCCATGACCCATGACCTCCAGCTACCACCACGAGCCTCTCCTGACCACCATGACCCCTCCCCAAGCTCCTCTATGCATAGCCAAGCCCTCGCCTCACCGCATGCTCTCTCACTTTCCTTTCACAATGTTTGCACCCCACAGCCTAGATCCGCCGTGCTCCACCTCTAGCAACCACCACAAGACCACCATGGACCACAATGATCCTCCCTTAGCCTCCCCTAACCCATCTCTAAGCCCAAACTACCACTTTATATGATGGATAGCCACCAATGGATAACCATTGTACGCAGTATTAGTCGCCACCCATGAACTACCCATTGTGTCGGCCGCCATCTACAGTCACGTTAAGCCTAGATCTAGTCGAGAAACCTTAGATTCGACCTTCCAAAGTAGCCCTATTCCTAGGTCATAGTAGTGACCGCTACAGCTCAAGCTAGTGGCTTCTAATGCCACTGGTCATGCCGGGAAGTGAGAAATGGACGGGTTATCTCAACAATGGTATAACTCTCTTTCCCTTTCCTCATTAGCTTTATTGTGAAGTTGGTTGGATTGTGGACTATGCTGTTGATATTCTAGAGTTCCCTGTGTAGTTGTGATGTGAAATGTTGGGCATAGTTGGGAAGTGTGCTATGTGGTGTTGTGCACTATGCCGTGAAGTTTGGTTGTGAAGTGTGCATTTTAGTGGTAATGTGGCATGTGCATTTTAGTGGTAATGTGGCGTGTGCATTGTAGTGGTGTTCTAGCTTAGTGTGGATTAGAGGGAGTACACCTGGGGTGTACTCCATATAGTGAAGTGATGCACAGTGTGGCATGTCACAGAGGATTGGACGGTTGCGTAGTGGAGGAGTGTAGAGTGTGAGGTGGAGTGTCGAGAACTATAGAACAGTATCTTGAAGTAATTGTGATGTGACCCTGTCACATTATAGGATGTCACGGGGTGATAGGAGTAAGTAAGGAGTCGTTCTTGTGATGAGTAAGGAGTTGGCGTAGAAGTGATGTGTCATAATGCTAGGTGAAGTCGTGGATAACGATGTAGCTTGGGATTAGTCTTGAGCTACGTGATGCGACAGATGTATAGTTGTGAATGGAATCTTATCGTGGTAAGTGTTGGGATGAACTGCTAAGTGGGACTAGAAGCTAGAAGAGTCCTGCCAACCAATTCCAAAGAAAGTTGGTATCGGAGTACAGAGCTTGTTTACACAAGCGGGCATCCAATGGATTATAAGTTGATCTTAGGTGATAGAAGAGGGAAAGTACATGTGTAATCTGGTTAGACACATGTGCTGGACAGATTTACCATATATAATGGGTAATCTATCCAAAGCATGGGTACACAATGTTTAAGCCTCAGAGTTGGCTTAAAGTTGTGTGGCATGCATAGATGGAAATAAGGATGAAGTGAGGCTAGGATACAAGAAGGAAGTGACGTGTGTATGGACTAAGATTGGGATGCATGACTTGGTCGATCAAATTATTCATTAAGATGTGGCTAATAGGAAGAATAAGATAAAGGTCTTAGTGTCTTAACCTTGAAGTGAATCATGGAGGTTCAATTTAAAGGATAGGACCTCGAACTAGAACACTGAGTTTGGAAAAGATGACTCATGTGGGTCCTTGAAAGATGAAATGTGATGAGGAAGACATGGAAGACAGGATAGATAGAGAGTGTGTCTAAGTGAAATCTAGGCCATGTTCTTAGTTTGGTTGCTTAGGCTATGTTTTTAGTTTGGTTGCTTATACACTAGATGGAAAATGACCCTAAGGTTGTGTACGCATGTCAGTTGCCATTTGACACGCACATAAATGGACTACATGAAATGAGTATGGCATGGAGTTTAGGTAACTATTATGTTTATACTCTTCTAGAGTTTTTTAAAAGATATGAAAAGGAAAATGAAGTGCTTTTCCTTTACAATGCTTTGCAAAATGACACCAACAACGTTTTACGAAAGTATGCTAAGTATAAGTCTTCAAGTATATGTATGTAATGGCCTTCTTGACAGTCCCTTTTTTATGCACCCCAAAGTATTAAGTGTATGCATGTGCATGGATGGTATATGTAGTACATATTGCATGTATTTTCATGAAATGAAATGTGACGCTCATGCCTTATGCTTTAAGTGATGCTTTAAATGATGCAAAGAAAGTGTTTTAAATCTCCCTTTAAACTAATGTTTTAAATGATGCCTTGAAAGATGATATTTAAGCTCATGCTTTTAAATGACATTTATGAATGAACGAACTGAAAAGAATGAAAGAAAAGGAACTGTAGGGATAGTGACAAGCAAGGACGGTGGTAAGTCCCACCTGTAATTTCAGCCTACAGTAAAAGTTTTAATGTATGAAAAAATGTAACAGCCATATGAATTAATGACTGCACCAAATGAATGGGGAGATTGCAATGCAGGGTAAGTAGTACCGGTAGTACACCCAGTGCTACTCCCTAACTGAAAGGGATTCCCAACCCACAACCACTGGTGGAGTCCAGGTCTAAAGGATGACCGGTACTCTCATACACATGGTGTAACAGTGTGTACCGGCCAAAGAAAAGTGATAAGAGAATGTATGTGTGCTCAGACTCTTAAAGAAATAAAGGCACAAGGCGTGGAGAAATATTTTATGAATGAAACCCTTTTTAAGAAAAACCCCATCTCGAAATGTTTTAAATGAACGAATGTCTTTGACTAGTCATGAGTGATGAATGCATGACTGAAAACCTATGTTATTATATTTTGAATGTATAAAGTAATGCTTACAAGTCAAAGTCTTTGACTCATTTTATTATGTATGCCCCTCCTAGGAATTAAATGGGCAAAAGGCGTCAGGATGAATATGGCTTAAAGGGGAAGAGCATGGAAGCCTAGACATGATGTTTTGTATAGAAGACTCTTAAATTTCAAAATGAATGGTAATTCCCATCTTTTTCTTAAAATCATTTTCTAAAAGTCCCAACACATAGACGGTTGTAATATTTTACTAGTAATATCAATTCTGCAGAATTTTTTCTTTCTATTTTGGCCAATATTTTTACATATGTATTTTTCGACAGTTTCTTTGTTTATTTTTCATTATTACTTCTAGTGAAATCAAATGAAAATATGTTGTCGACAACAATTTTATTTCTATCAAAGAATTCTCCCGTATTTACATTATGTATCAAGATCTCGTTATTTTAGGTGCATTTTCTTCTTCATGAGATACTTTTTAGAAGTTTCCTCTTCAGAAGGATTACTCTTCATGAGTCTCCCCTTTAGTAGATTTTATTTTGGGAGAATTTTGTACAAAACATTTTGATGGATCTTATAGTTCTTATTGCCTGTTTTGTGGGTACGACCTCTTTAGGAGCACCAATTTCTTTTCTTTGTAATTTTCTCTTTCGGGATTTTTTTTCCTTTGTATCAATAGGTTTTTCATGCTTTTAGGCATGTCTTATGTTTATTTTGCTACTAAGTTTCTTAATTATTCTACAAGGACTTCAATCTTGACTAGGATATTTAGCAGCTAGAATATAAGACATTTTTATCTTCTTGCATGCGTCAATTAATTTACAATGAATGATCATCTAAACTTCCAATTCACATAAATTCATATGCTAATCAAGATAATGTCAAATTTTTTCATCTTATTTATTTTGGTGCTTCAGGCAATTTTTCTCCCCCTCATGGTGGGAAGATTTATAGTAAATGAATCTTCTAGTTCTTTAATGGACGTCGATATGAAAATTATTCAAGCTATCATAATTGATTTCAAATGATCAAGTTAATCATGAAAAAGCATAAAAATATCTATGACTTCTGATGTATCACAATATTTGATTTAATAGTTGTATAATATAATCCCGAAGAGAAATTTGGTAGTTTTTACAATAGAGATTTCTGGGCTAAAATTATAGAATTAATATAAAGATGTTCATTACTTCTTTCATTGATGGTTCCAACATGATAACCATTACAATAAATATTTTTAAAACTTCATAAATTTCTTCTAGATTTTGAAGAATATACAGCATCATCAATAAAAAATTTTGTTTTTTCCAGTAACATTATATTTGCTTTTTTGGAGCCTTCAATTAAGTTCGAAGAACTAGATATGGTACTAAAATTAGCTATGTTCAATGTTAAATATTGAAAATATTTCTTATCTTCAGAATTGTATGTGTAGTACAATTATCTGTGAGACATACACCATTAATTTTCTTTAAATTGATAAATTCATTAGTAAAATCCATCCTTCTTTATAAAACCAAAACACATATAAAACTTCGTTAATTTTAAGGGAGATTATAATCGATCAATTTACAAAGAAATCAGAATCATCTAGGTGGGTGAGATCCATTCCGTTTGAAGTATAAGTTGGATATACTGGATTCTTGTGATCAGAAAAATTCATTTCGACCCCTTTTCCTTTTTCTTTAATGGAGGCCTAATATAGGTCTACCAAATGTTTTGGTGTATGACAGGTACGTGACCAATGTCCATTAATACCACGTCTATAATATTTATCTTCATATTTCTTCGCAGGTTTATTTTGTAAGCCTTTATTTTCATCCTTTTTTATCTTAGCGTTAATCCACTTCTAGTGGTAGACTGAGTTCTTCTTTGAGTAATATTGAGTATGGTCTCCTTGACTCTTATAACTTTTTCTACCATTTCCCCGACCACATCCACGATTTCCTTGATGATTATAAACTGAGGTTCTATTCGCTTCAGGGAATGGAGTAGAACCAGTTAGATGAGATTGGTGATTTTTTATTGAAAGCTCATTGTTCTATTTAGCTACTAATAAACAAGATATTGGTCCAAAATATCTTTTGAATTTGCACTCTCAATATTGCTACTGCAAAAGAACATTCGAGGCATGAAATATGGTATATGTTTTTCCTAACATATCCTCATCAGTGACGTTCTCTCAAGATAATTTCAGCTTTGAGCTTATTTTAAAAAGTGTAGAATTGTATTCAGATACTATTTTGGTGCTCATATCTCTCCCTCAGACTATTCCATAGAATCAAGGGACTTTTTATAGTAAGATATATTTAGTTTTCAATTCTTCATGTAAATGATGGCGAAGAAAAATCATTGCTTTGACATGATCCTGCGAAGACTATTCATTTCCTTCTTGCATCAAGATGATCTTAGCATCCAAGATCCAAGATAAGTAATTGTTGCCAAAAACATCAAGAGCAACAAATTCCTTTTTTGTTTTTTTGTTTTTGTTTTTGTTTTTTTTTGTTTTTTTTTTATACCAAGAATACTTTCATTAATGCAAAAGGGTTACATAGAGTTATCAACCCATACATTGTCTTTCACAAAATCTGGGCATGACCCCATCCAAACCACCATATCTTGAACATGCCATCCATGTCTAGCTAATCAATGGGCTATAGAATTTCCTAAGAGCCAACATGTCGCACAATACAGCTCTTGAATTTAATAGTAAGTTGCCTTGTTTCCTCGATGATATTCCCAAATGCAAACCATGGCTTTGACTCTTCATTCATCTGGTTGACCATAAGGAGGGAGTCACTTTCTAGGATAATCTCCTAATACCCAGCAGTAAGCTCATTTGGAGACCTTTTAGCATGGCCACCATCTCAACTTTAGCAGTATCATCAATAGTGATTTCCTTGATACTAGCGGCTAGAAGCACAGAGCCTTCACTATTTCTGAGGATCATCCCCACCCCTGCCACTTGCTGATCTGAAAAAAGGCCCAATCCATGTTTAATTTTAGGATCCCTTGGGGAGGCTTCCTCCACCCCACGGAATGTTGCACCTTGAACTTTTGGGACCTCATTGCCTCTTTGTGCACTTCTAGGAGGGAACACACATATTCTATTGATTGGAGCGGAGTGTGAAATTTTCCTTCATGAATCCAACGATTTCACCTATGCCAAAAACATTAGTACAACATCACAAATAGCTCTAGGTCTTCTATATTGTTCCTTCAACACAACTTTAAGGCCAAACCCAATAAGCTACTTCTCTACAATCTAGCACTCCGAGAGCCTCCAATCTAGGGTGACATATGTCTAGGTTGCTAACAATTGGTCATAGTATACTAACATGTGGGAAGCATCTTCGGGTAAAAGGTGGCACAATTGACAAGCATCATCCTCAAGGACCTTGCTCAATTTTAGGTTCAATCCAATAGGGAGGCTTTCCTTACAGGCATGCTATGCAAACACCTTAATCTTGTGTGGTACCTGTATCTTACATATACGTGTCCATACTACTTTATGACCATTATCATAAGTGCTCTCTCGGCTTTCCTTGCTCCTTGCTAAAACAATATTTTACACTATACCTTCCATCTTGTATTTCTCCCCAAATGAGCTTTTCTTCCTAGGCCTCTACACTTAGACATAACTTAGTAATAACGACAATAATCTGGGGAGTGAATAGTCTATGTAGCTTTGCCAAGTTCCACCACCCTATTGCAGTATCTATAAGGCTTGATACCGTAGTGTCCAAGGGGAAAAGAACAGTACCGTCATATTGGAAAGTTGATGGTTTGAAACCTGGTATCTAGTTGTCCTTCCATATATTGATTGAGTGACCATCACCCAGCCTCCACCTATAGGCCTTCTTAAGAATTTTTGTTGCCTCCCATATGCCTCACCATGCATATGATGGATTGCCACCTAAAGGAGCTTGGAAAAGATGACATCTCGAGAAGTATCTTGCCTTGTAGACTGATGTAACAGGGAAGAAGTCTCCTGCAACATGCTAGACCCTTGTTTTACAAGAAGAGATAGATTGAAAGTGCAAATCATTGAAGCCCATCCTGCCCTCTTCCTTTGATGCGCACATCTTTGCCCAACTGATCCAATGAACTTTTTTCTCTCCTTCCCTTTTCTCCCACCAAACACCAGCCATGAGTTGTTACAACTCTGCACATAGTGACACAGGAAGCCTGAAACAGCTCAAGGAGAAAGTCAGAATCAAGAGAGCCACTGCCTTAATGAGCACTTCTTTCCCACCTTGGGACAATAGTTTCTCTTTCCAATTATGAAGTTTCATCCATACTTTGGTGTTTTATATCTGAGAATGCCCCACATTGAGCTCTCCCTATCATGGGTGGTAGCCCCAGATATTTATCGAAATTGGATGTCCTTTGTAGCTCCTATGAATTGAGCATTTGCTGTTGAACCATCAAGTTCACATTTTTGCTAAAGATCATTGCCATTCTTTTGCGGTTCACTCTTTGTCTTGATACACCCTTATATTCCTCCAAGAGCGACTGAATTGTTCTACACTTTGTAATGTAGCCCTTCTGAACAACACATTGTCATCCGCAAACAATAAGTGGTTTAAACGGGGAGCTCCTCAACATATTTTAATCTTAGAAAGGCTATGGTTGCCAGCTGATCCTTGTAGCAAAGAAATGAAGCTCTCAATACATAGGAGAAAGAGGCAAGGTCCCTTGCCTCACGCCTCTTGAGGGCGTGAAGTGTCCTGTGGGTACTCCGTTATGAGGACTGAGAATGATACTGACTTGATGCACCACCTTATCATCTACACCCACTTGTCATTGATGCCTAATTTTTGCATAGTTTACTCCAAGAAAAGCCACTCCACACAGTCATATGCCTTGATTATATCGAGTTTGAGAGACATGAAACATGTCTTCTCGCCCCTCTTCCGTTTTAAGAAGTGTACAACCTCATGGTCAACCAAGATATTATCCGTAATGAGCCTCCCTAGTACCAAGGCACTTTGAGACTGAGATTAATTGAGGGAGCACTAACTTGAGCCTGTTAGCTAGGACTTTGGCCATCAATTTGTAGACAACATTATAGAGGCCTATGGGGCAGAAGTCTACAACTCAAACAGGTTTAGCTTTTTTTGGAGTCAAACTAATGTAAGTATGGTTAAGGGAGCTAGGGAACTTACAAGTATACCACCACATATATAACTGATATGTAAACTGTGGGATTAAAAATTCACCACAGATAAAAATAATTAGGCAGTATAACCGACCAGATGTATAATATAATAAAAATTAAGCATAAAAGTAAAAAGTTGTAATTGAAAATACTTGCTTAATTGTATCTTACCAAAGATCAGAGATCTAAAGAATACTACAGCTGGCTAGAGTCTCGTGCTAATAACATGTTGTAAAACTAAAGAGAAGTAACAAATTATTGAAATATTGCAAAAGAGAAGTAGGAAGATTGAAAGATTGCAACATACTTAACTCTTCAAGAGCTAAATATCATTCATTACTCATTCTTTTCTTGTGTATCACAAATCATCCTCAAGACATCCTTTTATAGGCAACTCTATGGTAATTTGTTATGCCAATCAAGTCACGTGCACAACAAACTATCACAGTTACAACAACCAAGTCACATGTCAACAAACTATCACATGCACAACAAACCCAATAAGGTGTAGTCTACATAATCATCTACCAAATGCATATATTTATAACAGACTTGAAGCCCAAAAATTTATTATGGGAATTCATAGAGAATTATGAGTATCAGTTCAGTAAATAAGATAACAAATAATTAAGTATTAACTTAGATTTTATAGATGACAACTCAATCGGTTAATTGAGGTTATTAAACAAGACACTTGTTCTTTCTTAAACTTCTCTCAAATTATGCACAAAATCATCCATGAATTGTACATCTTTCATATGTACATAACAGAGTCAAATATTAAAGAAATCAAGGGATTCCTTGTATTTTGGCACACAAATTTGTTGACTATTCACTGTTGTAACTGAACACCAATTGAATAGGATTTGTTGGAATAAATATCTTCCTAAGAAAAATGAGAATTTTAGCATAGGAGTTTGTTTCAATATGAATCACACCATGTTAGAGCAATGCATGCCCATGCATTACATGCAATGTCTGCATCTCACGGTGATAAAGCTCACACACAAAATGCAAAAAGTATTACATCAGATTCCACTAACCTGAACCCAAAAGGAGACTCTAGAATATTTTCACTCCACCAAGCTGCCTGCAACAAATCACCCCTAGTAGCACTTACAGTGCATGCCTATCCATACCATCTTGCTAGCTGTAGTATTCAGTTATTTAGAATATTCCCTTTGTCAGAATTATGTATATAAGAGAGGCCAAGCCTCATTGTACGATGACATATATAGAAATACAACATTCATTTACTCTGGCATGGTATTAGAGTGATACCATGACTAACTGTCCACTATGAGCACTTCTTCCCCACCTTCCCTTTCTTCTTCTTCCTCTCCTTCTCTACCAAATCTGTCCCATATCATTATGTCAAGCTCACTCCCAAAAACTACCTTCTATGGAAGATTCAAATTATCCCTCATTTAAAAGGCCAAAGACTCTTCAAATTTGTTGATGGTACTCATCCAGCTCCCTCACCCAAGCTGTCTAACAACTCCCCTAACCCAGAATATGATCTCTGGGTGCAACATGACCAAATGGTCATGTATGCATTAATCTCCTCACTATCAGAGTCTATTATAGCTCGGGTAGTAGGCTGCCTCCCTACATGAGATGTTTGGACCTCTCCTGAAAATTCATACGCTTCTACCTCTTAGGCTCGTGTGTTCAAACACAGTTTTAGCTAGCATCTCTTAAAAAGGGAGCTGATTCCATTTTAGTGTATTTTTACCTTGCAAAAAATCTCATAGACACTATGGCTACAGCTGGTCGTCCCTTACCTTCTTTTGAATTTGTTCCCTATCTTCTAGTTGGACTTGGTCTAGACTATGATGCTTTAGTCTCCTTTGTTAGCACCCGAATAGGCCCTATTTCCATAGAGGAACTCCTTAGTCATCTGCTTGCTCATGAAGCAAGGCTTCAACACCATGAAGCCAACCTCTCTCTCTTCTCTCCTCAAGAAACCACTGCAAATTTCTCAACCTGTTCCTCTAACAATGGACGTGGTCGTAACTCTCATAGTTGTAACAATGGGACTCGTGTACGTGAAGGCAGATACACTCCAAATCGATTAGGTCTAAAAACATGACTTATGCAATTGACATTTTCAAAAGACATGTAATAGAATATCTTAACTTTTTGAAAAAACATACTTTTGTTATTATTCATATCTTGGTTAATCACGTGATTTGGAATATATCATATCATATTACATTATTGATATCATGTTATCCTTTTCATATTATATCATATTGCATGATTCACATCATGTGATCCATATCATATCATGTAGGCGCATTGCCTTGTTCTTCTAAGATATGGATACATCACGGCTCCCCTATGCATAGTGTGTTCATGCTAATTACTACACCACGTACACTATGGTGAAGACGTCTTAAACATATTTATATCATAATAACACAACAATACTTTGTTGAGTTACTTGCCTTAGAGCACTAGCAATGACTTATTTATCTTCATCTTTATTCTCAAATTTGAATAAACTTCCCTTAAAATCATCTACATTGGCTTATCTATATCTATAATTTTGAATAACTATGAACAGTCATTATTTATCTTTGAAGATGTCCTTTTCCTTCTTCAAACATTATTTTTATTATTTTTCCTTGTCCAAGTTATGAATTTGTATGAAATAAGACCACACATAGAGTATGTGTGGATTTTTCTATGTTGCTAAATATATATATGGTAGATTAAATTTATTGGACTTGGATATTGAATTTTACTTGAATTTATTGGACTATCCAGATTTTAGGGAAAAAAAATATAATAATATTTTATTATTATTTGGTCAAAATATACATAATCCAATATAGGAATTTTTCTTCATCTTAAAATCAATTTTCAAAAAATGTGATTTTGAAGATGAAGATACATAAACCATTGTTAGTGCCCTTAGTCATGGAACCCACTAACGTTAGGTGCTATCTCGCTCTGGCAACCTATCCAAAAAGATCCATTCAAGGCACACCAATGGTTCTTTGTCAATCCAAGGGTTATCACTCTATTCTTAAGCACTCCAAAGTGGACAGAGGAGTCCACTAGGACAATCCCCCATCCTAGCATTTGGGGTCAGGATAAAACTTTTTTTACTCATTTCTTTCCTTTAAAAAAGAACTTGTACCCAAATGCATGTGACATGAGACTTAAGACGAAACCCTTATTCGTACTAAACTTGGGACACATGAGATGTCGTGCATGAACTCATTGATCATAACATATTTTGATCATGGCATTTAATATGAGAAGGGGAAACATCCAAAACAACTTCATGGATATAAACAAATAGGTCATGGCCGAAACATACAAAGTATGTAATCATAGGAATTCTTCACTTAACATGTTTCATAATCGAAGCATATTAAACAAATAGTCAAGGCCAAAACTTTAGAGGCACGTGTCATAAACAATCTTCATTTAATGTGCTCTATAGTTGAACCATAATCATGACAAAGGTGTATGTAGCATGAAATCATGGTCATATCATAGAAATCCGAAGCATACAATATATTTCACAATAGCCAAAACTTTAAGATAAGCGATATATCAACACCACAACAAGCAAACCTGAAACATAAGCATGTGATTCATGCATTTTCATAATGAATCCACAACATATGGCATCTTCTCATGACATTATAAAAGTTGAAGCAATAGATTCATCCAAGTAAAGATATAGAACAACTTTCAAAGATGAGAACAAAGTAAAAGATTTACACAACCATATACTAACGTTAACCAGCCTATGACCCATATATCCTCCCATTTCCATTATTAACCAACCTGCTTGCCTTTGGTGTTTAGCCTTCACCAACTAGCAAACAATACATTTTGCTATGAACTCTGCTACATCCTTCTTGATTCCTTCCCACCAAAATTGTTTCTTCAAGTCCTGATACATTTTATTGCTGTCAGGGTGAACTGTGTGGGTACAATGAGCTTTCCTGATAATTATTTCCTTTAGCTCAGTGACATTAGGAATCGCTTTTCTCTCCTTATAACACAGGATCTCATCTCTCCCAATGGCGAAATGTTGTGGTCCTTTAGACTTTGAAATCTTTTGTAGGAGATTTTATAGCTTATTGTCCTTTCGTTGACCTTTCAAGATTTCTTCATCTGTCAAGGGCACGATCTACTGAATCATAGCTACTGTAGCATTGTGAGGCAGATTTCCAATTAATAAGCTTCTAATTTCCATCAATAGAGATGACAATTTAGCTTGAGTCTTTCGACTAAGAGCATCCGCTATGACGTTAGCTTTGCTTGGGTGATACTTGATCTCACACTAATAATCACTAATGGTCTCAACCCATCTTCTCTACCTCATATTCAAATTCTTTTGATTGAACAGGTACTTAAGGCTTTTATGTCCATGTACACCTCTCACTTCTCCCCATATAGGTAATGCCTCCAAATTTTCAAACTAAAGACTACTGCAGCCAACTCTAAGTCGTGCGTAGGGTAATTTTGTTTGTGGTCCTTGAGTTGCCACAAAGCATAAGCAACAATTCTTCCCTTTTGTATTAATACACACCCTAAACCTAACTTTGATGCATCACTATAGACAATATAAAGCTTGGGTGGTTCAAGTAAGCCAATACTGGTGCCGAGGTTAGCCCTTTTCTTTAGCTCCCAGAAACCCTTCTCACATTCCTTGCTCCACACATATTTGGCATTTTTCCTAGTGAGGGTTGTCAAAGGATTAGAGAGTCTTGAAAACCCTTCTACAAACCTCCTGTAGTATCTCGCCAATCCAAAGAAACTACATATCTCGTGTGCATTAGTTGGCCTTTGCCATTCTATCACTGCATCAATCTTAGCAAGGTCTACTGCCACTCCTTTGCTAGAAATGACATGCTCCAAAAATCTCACCCCCCTAAGCCAAAACTCACACTTAGTAAGCTTGGCATAGAGTTGATTCTCTTGCAGTGTTCCCAACACAATCCTTAAATGCTCCTTATGTTCTTCGCCACTTTGGGAATAAATTAGTATATCATCTGCAAACATCACTACGAATTTGTCCAAATACTGCCTAAAAATTTGATTCATTAAATCCATGAATGCTACTAGGGCATTTGTCAAACCAAAGGGCATGAACAAGAACTCAAAATATCCATAACGAGTCCAAAAGGCAATTTTTTGTACGTCCTAATCCCTAATCCAAAGTTGATGATATCCTGATTGTAGGCCAATCTTTGAGAATACCGAAGCACCTTGTAACTGGTCTAGCAAATCTTCTATCCTTGGTAAGGGATGTCGATTCTTGATAGTCACTTTGTTCAACTCTCAATAATCTATACACATCCTTAGAGTTCCATCCTTCTTCTTAACAAATAGGACCCGTGCTCCCCAAGATGATGAACTAATAAAACCCTTTTCCAATAGTTCTTCAAGTTGCGCCCTAAGCTCCTTCAATTCCACAAGGGCCATATGATAAGGTGCCTTCTGCACTGGGGCTGCTGCCAGTTCAAGCTTAGTTACAAATTCCATCTCTTGGTCTGAGGGTAATCTAGGTAAATCATAGGCAAAAAACCTAGGAAAGTCTTCTATTACTGGAATTCTTTGAACTCCCTTAGATTTCTCCATCGCATTTGTCATCTTTATCATCATTGATAGGTGATAGGTCTATTCACCAAACATTTCTTGACTTGTCCTATGGTTATCATAGATGGGTCTAACCTGACAGTTTTTCCCATGTAACATATTAAACCAATCCAATCCTAAGATTAGATCGAATTCCATTAAATGGAAAACAATCAAATCAACAGTCAAAGTCAAACCCTCAATGTCCAACGGATAGTCCCTAACTATTCAAATGCATCCAACTATCTTCCCGTCCAGAATGGCTACCAGAATTCTCTGAGATAGAGGTTCCGCATCTAGCTCACAACGTTTCACAAAATTAACAGAAATGAAAGATCTCGATGCTCCAAAATCAAACAATGCACAAACCAAGTGTTGCTTCAATCTAACCTTACCTAGAAGGATAGCTAAGCTTACTAAAAGATTCTCAAGTATATGCTAGCTACTAAATAAGGCAAAATTGGAAATGTTACCAGTAATCACTCTCGCATCTACTATCTCATCAGCTTCAAAATCTACTTCTCTTGGTGTGATGGCATAGACCTTAGCCTTCGTAGTGGTTCTTACTCTGCCATCTGGCATCACTACTCCTTTGGGCATGTTCTAAGGACAATTTCTGATCATGTGGCTAGTTTGACCACATCGAAAGCAAGCTCTAGTAACTAGATGACACTCTCCATTGTGCCTTTTTCCACATCGCCCACAAGGTGGCAGTGTGACGAGTGGTGAATTCCCGATTACAACACCTTTTCCCTTGTTCAAAGTAGTAGAGACCTTTCTTTTCTCCAGACTTCCTCTAGGAGAATGAGGCAACCCCCTTTTACGATCTGCTTAAGCCAGCGCAATCAACCTCTATTGTTTCGCTTCCGCAATTGAAGCCACATCAACAAATTTTTGGAAAGTTTCTATTTGCAAGCAAACCACTTGATTCCTGAGATGAGGTTGCAAACCATCATGAAATTTCCTCGCTTGCATCTTTTCCGTACCAATCAAATTTTGTGCAAACTTCCAGTTCCATAAAACGTGCAACATACTAATCGACTGTCATGTTACCTTGAGTTAAATTTGTAAAATCTAGGACGTTTTGCTCCTTAGCAGTCTCTAGAAATAAGTAGTTACCGAATTCGATCTTCAATTGATCCCATGAGAGTGTAGTCAGATCCCCTAACTCTTAAATCAACAATTGCCGCTTAGTGTCCCTCCACACACCGGCTTCTTTTTGGAGCATGTGCCCAACATACTAGACCCTCTGCTCTTCCGTGCATCCACTGATGTCGAAGGTTCTTTCCAAGTGCACTAACCACTTATTTGTCATCAAAGGCCCTTCTATTCCCATAAAGTTAGGGTATCTATAAATCAAAAACTTCTCATACAAAGGACACCCTTGATTTCCTCCTCTAGCGGCTCGTACCTCACATTTTTCCCTTGCACTATCTGGTTGCACACTACCTTAGCCATCTAGCAAATAGCTTCCACTAGAGCCTGTCCTCCTTACAGTGTAGAGTTTCCAACCTCATGATCTCTACATCTCGAAGACGTATCCTCACATTGGTTTCATACCATACTTCCTTCTCCTGAAACATATAAAAACCAACGTGGGTCAATCCTCTTATTAGAGAAAGGATAGCCTTTCTCCACTTGCATTAGCAATCCTATACATGTAGCTTCCTTCTATTTCTTCTTCCTCCTAGATCTACAACTATAGATCTCAAACCTTGTTGAATATTACCATGTATTCCTAGGACAATGTATGGGTTTACCCAGAGATGTAATTGCTCTGATACCATGCTCTATGACGCCCTAGCCCCACTTGGAATTTGGTGGTGACTGAAATGCCTGGACATGTAACACATGGCTACATACCCCTCGTACATGACAGATAACATGTAATGCTCTTAGATATATTAGCAGTATAAAATAAACAATGGAGCGGAATATAAATAGTTTGTATGAAGCTATGGGTGGATGTAGCATGAAATAATGGCCATATCATAGAAATCTGAAGCATACAATATCACAATAGCCAAAACTTTAAGATAAGTGACATGTCAACACCACAACAAGCAAAACCAAAACATAAGCATGTGATTCATGGAATTTTCATCTTCTCATGACATTATACAAGTCGAAGCAATAGATTTATCCAAGTAAAGATATAGAACAACTTTCAAAGATGAGAACAAAGTAAAAGATTTACACAAGCATATACGTATGTTAACCAAACTAGGTTGACTGTATACATAAAAAAATTCTTCGGAAAACAAAATTGCAAATGTGATAATGAGATGTGCAAAGCATTAGAACAAGGTTTTCAAAACCCTAATTTGTGTGCCTGAGTGTGTGGTTTCGGGTTGCCTTTGTTCAAAGAAAATCCCAAGACCATTCATTTCTAGCATTTATGAACATGAAAACCCTTCCAAACATGTGACTTTTGGTCAATCTTGGGCGTGCGTGTGTTTCACATGAGTGGCCAAAAGTGTAGAGGTTCTAAGTCCTCAAAATCTTGGCTCCTTCTCTTTCTCAAAGCCTAGGTTATTTCAAGAAGAAAAAACCCTTCATGTGTGTGTGAGAGATATCATACTCTAAAACTCTTTGGAGATTCATTATCTGCTTGAGTTACGCATGCTTGAGGTGAAGAAGTTGGATAGTAGAGGTTCTCACCCTAGTCTCCTCCTTGCTAGTGCCAAGAATCCTCTTGGAGTAAAGCCTCCCTCATTTGGTTAGAAAGAAAAGTGAGAATTCTTGAAGTTTTGGTGTGAATTGGTATGGAGGATAGAGAGCGTATGCAAATTTTGAAAATGGTAAGGGAAGAAGAACCCTTGGGCATGTATCTCCCTTCCCCTTTTCTAGAATTTCTCTCATGTCCCCATTGGTTTGCTTGTGGTCCAATGCATGAAGGACAAGTGTTACTCATTTTCTTTCCCCTAACTGAAAATCCCTTCTTCTTCCACACTCTTGGATTTTCCTTAGGAAGGTGGAAGATCTTCTTAGGCGTGTGGACCTTTTTTGGTCCTAGCCAAAAAGTCTTTTATGTCCATCTTGCTTTATCTAGACACAATGCATCCTTAGGGTAAGAAAGTAATTCTCTCTTCATGTCTTTTCATCTTCCAACACAAGGCTTTGCATGTGTGACACTTGGCAAGGGCGTGAGCCTTGCCCTAGCCGGCCATCCCTTTCCAAAAACCCCAAGTGTTTCTTCATCTCCTGATTCTTCTCCCCTAGGTGACTCTTCCTTTCCCAAGAACCTTTTTGAATCCTAAGGTGACATGTGGCATGTGGGGGTGTGCTCTTGGGTGTGGTGTCCGAAAAAGTGAGGGTAGACTTATCATTTGGTGTGGTTGTCTCTCCACATTCCTTCGAGAAGGTTTTTACATGGTTGAATAATGTCAATTTCTGAAGAAAAACCCTTGGATGGGCATGCAAATGAGCTTGGCTGAATGCCTCTTGGTTTTTCCCTTGGAGATTTTGTCATTTGGTCTTCTAGAAGGCTTCTAGCATGAATGATAAGTGGCACATCCTCTAGGGGTAGGCGTGCAAGCCTTTCCTTTGGCTTCCCAAACACTCTTCTCTCCCCCTTAGCCCATTATCAAGACTAGATACATAGTGTCTTTCATGTATGACACATGGCACTAGTAGCAAGGATTTCGGTCATAGGCCAAAAGCATCTAGGGTTTATGGGCTTTGGCTTCCTATAGTGGCCAAAATTCACATGGCTCAATTGGCCTTCCCTTAGGGCTTGGATTGCTATTCTACAAAACCAAGGCCTAAATCCAACTAAATATTCTCATGACCCTAAAATATCACTAAGGCAATGAAAATAAACAAGAATGTAGTTCTAGTCAAATATTGGGTTATCACAAACGTAAACTTGAAACATGACTGAATATGAACTTGAATATAGCTATAGCATGAACGTGAACTTGAAATATGACTGAATGTGAAATACATGAACTTAGAATCTTGTTCAATAAACTTGATAAAAGTGACCATGCAAGTGCTACACGGGCTTCCTTGAGCCATGTGTCCCTACCAATTACTGCATCACACTACAGATATATGCACTAGTTGCGAGTGCGTTAATATATATGCCAGTTCACAAGTATCTGCACTTGCTGTGGACACACATAGGGTATGTGCCAGTTCACAAGTATTTGCACTTGCTGTGGACACATACTAAACATATCCTGTGCTAGGAATCTGCACCTACATAAGTAAGCATGATATGAAATGAAATATGGTAGTGCCTAGTGCATTCTAGTGACGAGTTACTTAGATCACATTCATAACCTATTGACTTTACTTTGTCAACCCATAGGATTTCACACTAATTTAGACACTCCAGCATGAACAAATGATTCCACTAGGATATTACCTCATCCTAGCACTTAGGGTTGTAATAGACATAAACAAACTCGACATGATTTCAAAGGTCGTTCTCAAAATGCACAAACTGTACTCAAGATGAAACATGAGACGAAACAAAAGGACAGAAGTCCTGACGTAGCATAACATAACATGAATGTAAGCTAAAAGACATGACGTACTTTGAGATATAAACTATTTCATAGCATGACATAACATGTAATAGACAACATGGTATAACATGTAACATACAATATTTTGTAACATGGCATAACATGTAATAGAAAATATTACATGACCCAACATACATGTAACAGATGGCATAACGTAACATGGCATACTTGCAACATATAGCAATACATAATAGAATAGATTGTGTAACAGATAAGTATTTTATGATAGAATAAATTATGTGTAATAGATAAATATGTAATGACATAGCATGGAATGGCATATATGATAACATACATGCATAAACTATAGTTCCCCTATCCATCACACTAAAAGAATAAACTGATCGTAAGTTAAAAGCTAACTTATAACGATCTTAACGTTTTATGAGAAATCAAGCATGAAACACAAGAAACTATAAGAAGGGATTCTAAAAGTTAGAAACGTTATCACTAAAATTTTTTACAAAATTCTAACTTAGAGTAAAATTAATCATTTTACCATCTACATGTAGGAAAATGATCATTTTACCCCTAACTTAAGGATTTCACATCCTAACTCCAAAATCACCAAAATTTACATACCTTATGTAAATTTTGTCATAAACTCAAATATCAATTTAGAAAAACTTAAAATCAAACACAACTATGGAGAACCTCATAGGGCCAAAACTCCTCAAGGTTAAAACTCTTGATTTTTGTTACAATTCTTCCAACTTCAAAACTCATGATCAGACTGAAATTTTGCAACAAATATCTTAATATCTTAATTTAAAAACATACTTACAACATCTAACAAAAATATACTAATCATCAACACGAAACTTTTAGTAAGAGATCCAAACTTTTTAACTAAAAATACAAACCCTTGAATCTCAAGGTTTGACCTATTTCAAAATATCTCTAGGAACTCCAAAAATCCAAATATTTTTCTAACATATTCATAACAAAATCTTAAGAACTAACATGCTTTGAATCATCACACAAAAGCCACAAAAAATTACAAAACATCACTTGAAATACTCGACTCCATACTTAGTCCAAAAATAGGATTTTTCTCTTAACTAGCTTAGATCAAACACTTGATCCATGGCATAAAATGATGAAATCCTCAATAAAAAAAATAAAAAATAAAATGGTTTAAAAATGTGTCTTAAGTCAGATCCAAGCATTAAAATTACAATTACATGGCTAAAAACAAACCAAAACATGGATCTAACCAAAAACATCAAACCCTTGGCCTAACCGGGTATCCTCTTGCATAAAAAATAATATCTTTAAAAATAATACCAAAATTTTTTAAAATAACATCTGAACATGTATATAAGAGGGCTTATAATCATCAAATAAATATATCAAATCCATTGAAGTAAATTAAACCACAAAAGATCCAAACTTTCTTAAAACAAAAACTGTTTTTCCTTTTCCAGTTTCTAAGTTTCTAGACCTAAAGAAAATATTTCATCAAAAGCTTTAATCATGCAACAAATCCACAACCAAAAATCATATACACATGTTAACAACACTCCATAAAAATTTCGGTCCAAGATCTATCCATTAGCATGGTCAAAACTCTAAAATATAACACACTCTTCAAATTATCACCCAAACTGACCTTTCCATGGTCAAAACAACTTTTGACCGATCAAATGACCATGAAATAAAGAAAATATATCCATGGAAACTAGGCTCAAAGAAGAATAACTTTCATGAAGGAAGCATTGTGAGAAAATACTTACAAAAGCTTCAGAAATGGAGTGCAAAACGACTCAGAAAAACTGTCTGAGAGAACGTTTTGGTTTCTTTCCAAAAAAACTGTGAAAGTGAGATGGAATGAAAAGATAATGGGATGGGTGTGATGAGTGTGCGAGAGTGCACTCTACATACCCTATTATTGGACTAAAATGCTAAAATGTGAATAGAAATCATAGGAATTAATGTGTATTCTTAAATTGAATTTCTATTTACGTTGGGATACTCCTAAGCAGTTTTTTTATTTCTAATTTCAGAGTTTATAAAAGAACAAGTCAAGCCCAGTCAAATTAAAAGGAGGACATTCATGGGGTTTGAGAGCAATTTGGAAGAAAAGAAAAAGAAAAAAAATCACAAAATGAGACCACAAGAAGTCCAAGTCCGAAATTCACTAGGGACAGTCTGGACATACTTTTAATCTTTTGACTATATCTTTTTACTCATATATCAGATTGATAATATTCTTGATGCATTAGAAAGATATCATAAAGCACTATACATTTGTCTCTAATAAGAATTTCCAAATTCAAACTTCTGAAGGGTGTACGTGGCTGCCAAGATAAGTCCTAAAATTTAGGCAATTTTTTTATGCGGAAATCAAGAGAACATTAGGGTTTCTTTCTTACCCTATATAAGCATATCATTAGCACAAAATGGAGTCGAGTAAGAGGCACAAGAGGCAGATCTAAAGAGAGGAGAAAATCACTTCCATGGCCACCGTTCGCTTCAGTTTTCTCTAGAGATTTTTGTTGTCCAGTATATTTATGGGTAACTAAATTCTCTAGAAGGATTAGGGATGAACTTGCACATTAGATGCTATTTCTAATTTATTCGTAATTCATGTATTTGATTTTCAATTGCTAAAACTCTTTTGTTTTATCATTCTCAATTCATCGTTGATGTTTTCTTCTCCGAATAATCATAGAATTTATTGTGTTTATGGATTCAGTCATGCTTTTTCTATTGAATGGATTAGTTCTTTGATTATGTTTGGATCAATTATTTATCTATATTGATTTAGTTTTTTGCTGCAATATCGCTTCCTGAGTATATTGTCGTCATTAGATTTTATCAATAGGGGTAGTAATTCACGTTTTTTAAAAGTGGTGAATGTTTTTTCAAAGGGTTACATTTTATTTAAGTCTGGTTTATAAATTTATACCTTCCGATTGGGAATTGCGGGAATTGAGTTCCTAATTGAGTTATCCAATGAATTAAGAATAATTAAAATACCAGATTTGGGCAAGGGATTCCCGACGCTCTACTGTTTGTCAAATTTGAGTACTTTTTCTATTAATCACTTTGCTTCACTTTAATTTACATTTAAAATTAATCTTTGTTCTCTATTACTTATTTAATATTTTTCTTTAGTTTCTTTGTTCCTCTTGCTATTCTTTTAATTTGTCTCCCTGTGGAATCGACACCCCAAAGCTGTGCTACAACTACCGCGTTATTCTTTGGGCGTAATCAAATTTTGGCGCCGTTGCCAGGGAGACGGTAGAAGAATTGTGAGAGAGTTTTTCTTTTCAACAGTTTGTAAAGGCGGTAACTTCGTTCCCTCTTTTAGCTTGCTCAATTTTTTTTTATTTTCTATTTCTTTTTGTAGTTTTTTTTTTAGTTTAGCGTTTTTCTCTACCTTGCTTGCACAGGTATAGAGACGCCTTTGGTCGGTTTTCTTGTAGACCTGTGTTAGAGTCTGAGTTTAACTTTTCTGATCATTTGTTTGAAAATTCTTCTAATTCTGAGAACATGAGTGAACATGAAGATCAACCCACTAGGACCCTTCAAGATTACCTCCACCCTATACGCACAGCCACACCATCATGCATCATGTTTCCAGCTAATATTCGCCAATTGGATTTTAAAACAGGGATGATACAGTTACTCCCTACTTTTCATGGCTTGGAAAATGAAAATCCATATGTGCACATTAGGGAGTTTGAGAAAGTAGTTGCAACTTTTCATAGTCAAAATGCAACTGATGACATTGTGAGACTTAAGTTCTTTCCTTTCTCTTTGAAGGATAGAGCTAAGAGTTGGCCATACTCTTTGAGATCATGATCTATTAGGTCATGGAATGAGATGACTCAGGTCTTCTTTAATAAATACTTTCCCCAACATAAGACCAATGCTTTAAAAAGGCAAATCTCCACCTTTGTACAAAAGGACAGTGAGACTTTGTATCAGTCTTGGGAGAGATTTAAGGAGCTATTGATTATGTGTCCTCACCATGGGTATGAGAATTGGCGCTTAGTGAGCTATTTTTATGAGGGACTTACACCTAGAGAGCGTCAATTTATGGAGATGATGTGTAATGGTGAGTTCTTACAGAAAGATCCTGATGAGGCCATAGAATACCTCAATGAGCTTGCTGAAAAAGCTCACACTTGGACTGGACCTAGTGCTACTGAGAGCACAAATAGGTCACGACCTGCAGGAAACCTAAATGGTGGTGGAATTTACCATCTCAGGGAAGAAAATAACCTAAAGGCTAAGGTTGAGATGCTCACTAGGGAGCTAGAAGTGTTGAAGAATAAAGACTTAAAGCCAACACACGTGGCTAATCATGCAGAGTCTTTTGGACGATGTTTTGTGTGTGGTGGGGTAGATCACCTTGCCCAAGAGTGTCCCACATTTGCTAAGATGAGAGGGATGTATGAGGAACAATGTAATGCCTTAGGTATGTACATGAAGCTTGTTGCACCTTTCTCTGATACCTACAATCCTGGGTGGCGTAATCACCCCAATTTTAGCTAGAAGTCTGAAAACTAGCCGCCTGCACAACCCCCTAGATCATATCCTGCACCATATCATGCACCTTCATCTTCTAGGAGTCCTTTAGAAGACACTTTGCATGCTTTTATTGAGGCACAGAGTGAAACTAATCAAATGTTTGAATCTTTGATTATGCAGGTTGTTGAAGAAAACAAAGAGATAAAGAGTCATATATCCAAGATAATGAGCTCCATGAGTGTGAATGAGCGTGGCAAATTTCCTTCTCAAGCTCAATCCGCACCCCAAGGTCAGCATATGGCACAAAAAATTTAAAAGAAGTCAATGCCATTATGACAAGAAGTGGTAAGTCCTTACACATCCCAACAACTGATAAGCAAGAGGATGTTGAAGAGGAACAAAGCAATGATAGCACCAAGTTCCCCAAGGCTGCTGAGGTAATCAAGAGTCCAGTTAAGGTACCATTTCCTCAAGCTTTAAAATCTGGTATGCGAACTTTGGATCCTAGTAATGAAATCTTGGAGAACCTCAGGCAGGTAAAGATTAACCTTCCTCTTTTGCATGTTATTAAACAAGTTCCCACTTATGCAAAAGTTCTTAAAGATTTGTGTATAGTTAAGAGGAAGCACCATGTTAAGAAGACAACATTTCTGACAGAGCAAGTTAGTATTCTAATTGAGCAGCGAATTCCTCCTAAGTACAAGGATCCTGGTTGTCCAACCATTGCATGTAATATTAGGAATCATGAGTTTGGGCAAGCCTTGCTAGATCTAGGAGCTAGTGTTAATTTGATGCCTTATTCCATTTATTTGCAGCTTGGTTTGGGTGAAATTAAGCCTACTTCTGTCGTGCTTCAGTTGGCTGATCGTTCAGTTAAGAAACCGAGAGGGATAGTTGAGGATGTTTTGATCCAAATTGACAAGTTTTATTATCCTGTTGATTTCTTAATTTTGGACACTCAATCAGTTGTTGAGTCTAACTCTAAAGTTCCTCTCATATTAGGTAGACCTTTCCTTGCTACGGCTAATGCACTTATAAATTGCAGGAATGGGTTGATGAAGTTATCTTTTGGAAACATGACCATGGAGGTCAACATTTTCCATATTGAGAAGCAGCCAACAAATGACGAGTGCCACCAAACGTATATGATTGATGCACTCATTGACAAGGGAGTTCACACAACTCATGATTTTGATCCCCTTGAATATTCCCTTGTGAATTTTGAGTTTAATACACCTGTTAGTGATTCATCTGATGTTATTGATATTTGTGCTATTTTTTATGAAACTCAGGATTATGGCACACAGGTTTGGCAACAGAAATTTGAGGAGTTGCCTTAGAAATGTGGAAAACAAATTCCTGTAAGTATGAAAGCACCAAGAGTTAAATTGAAATCTTTGCCTAACTCTAAAGTCTATAAGGTTAAAATGAAAACGTTTTATGATAAAAATATTCTTAGGAAGAGGTTTAAACCTAATGACCGAATATGCTTATATGATTTTGGATCTCACAAGCACAAAGGAAAACTTCGGTTTAGGTGGACTGACCCATTTCTAGTGAAAAATATTTTTGTAAATGGGGTGGTAGAAATAGAGGATCCTAAGGATGGTCGGATCTTTAAAATAAATGGTCAACTCCTTAAAATATTAATTGATAGGCAAGTTCCGGAAGTGGAAGACATTCCGCTTGTGGATCCAATCTATCAACCTTGACCACACCACCAAGGTATGTGTTTCTTTATTTATTTTGTTTTGGTTTGTTTTGTTTTTGTTTTTTCTTATTTTCTTTCTTTTCCTTTTTGTTTACTGTTGTTTTCTTTGTTTTTGATTGCAGGATAGTTTCATTTCGTCATTTCAGATTACCATCTTTGGTGTTTAGAGAGCTACCCATGTCACTCATCAGGTGTATTCTACCATTTTCAGTTACTCCCCATTCAATTTTGATTCTTAAACATTGAGGACAATGTTTCATTTAAGTTGGGGGGTGGTGGTGCAAATTCAGTATTTAAAATGCTTGTTGGAACTCTGTAGCATATTTTCATGTGTCAATTTTTTTTTAATTTGCATCACACGTGCATCATTTTCACATGTGTACTCATTCTCATTTATAGCCATCTTCGTGAATTCACCAAACCCACCAAATCATTTTTTGCTGAAACAGTCACAGAATCCTTAATGCACTTATCCAAGTTTTGTGGTAAGATGGTGGTTTGACACATGTAGCTAGAGAACTCTTTTGCTTAAGTATTCATGTGAGTTTGGAGAGGATTGAGAGCATACAAATGCAGTAAATTGTGATAAGCGTTCATTGATCTGTTGAATTGGGCACTTCTTTTGAAAATATCATTACATGGTTTGCAGTACAATGGTGGATATACTTGGGATATGACGAAGGTCAACTTAGGATTAACGTTTGAGCCTTTCAAGCTATCCTTTCTATCATAGACCCCTAGTAGCCAACTTTGAGCCAATAAACACTTGTAGCTTTTTCTTTTCATATGCCCATATCATCCATGCCTTTCCACATTGGAGTATAACCTATACACAGTTTTTCTTACCCTTTTTACTTCCAAGTGTATACTAGGTGTGGAATTTGTATTTTATTTCTTTAATTTTATCATTTTCAATTAAAAAGAAGAAGAAGAAGAAGAAGACGGAAAAAAAGAGAAGAGTACAAGTTGCAAAGTGTTCAATTGAGGGAGCTCCAAAAATAAAAAAGAATAAAAAAGAAGTTGGTAGAGATGGAAAGAATACAAAAGTGGCATGTGTCTGTCCATCAAATTGTTGAAAAAAAAAAGAGGAAGAAGAAGGAAAAGTATTATGATTTGATGATCTGAAAAGTTGGAGAGTATATCAAGTGAGAAGTGTGGTCTATTGAGATATTTAATAAAATTCTCTTTGTATGTACTTGGAAGTTTTTGAATCCCTTTCATTCTTTTTTTTCATATAACCCCAAAACCAAGCCACATTACAACCTTTTGTGTTGACCATTCTGATCCTAAGTAAGCTGTTGGAAAGCTTGATGGAAGTCTCATTTGTTAGTATTCCTATTATAAGATCAATGTTTGCTTGTTGCTTGTACATAATTGTCTAATTTTTCATGAGAGTGTGTATACACCCATTGTCAACTCCATAAAGAGAGCCTTTACACGAAACACTATTATACCCGTGAGTTATGGAGTTGAACCTTTTGCTTAAGATGTTCTTGATGTTGCATATGTCAAGGTTAGTGGTACGATGGTTATGGCTTGGAGAACACACACACACTCTGTGGATTGCTATAGGTGGATTGATCTTGATGGGTTATTGGATTCCTTAGATTGTTTTGATATGTGAATTTGGAAAGTGTGACTTGATGGCCCTTATGTGTGATTTTCTTTGGTCTCTTTCGTTGTTTTGACATGAAAATTGCTAGGGACTAGCAATGAGTAAGTTGGGGGGTGTGATGAGTGTGCAAAAGTGCACTCTATATACCCTATTATTAGACTAAAATGCTAAAATGTGAATAGAAATCATAGGAATTAATGTGTATTCTTAAATTGAATTTCTATTTACGTTGGGATACTCCTAAGCAGTTTTTTTTATGTCTAATTTCAGAGTTTATAAAAGAGCAAGTCAAGCCCAGTCAAATTAAAAGGAGGACATTCATGGGGTTTGAGAGCAATTTGGAAGAAAAGAAAAAGAAAAAAAATCACAAAATGAGACCACAAGAAGTCCAAGTACGAAATTCGCTAGGGACAATCTGGACATACTTTTAGTCTTTTGACTGTATCTTTTTACTCACATATCGGATTGATGCGATTCTTATGCATTAGAAATATATCTTAAAGGGCTATAACTTTGTCTCTAATAAGAATTTCCAAATTCGAACTCCTGAAGGGTGTATGTGGCTGCCAAGATAAGTCCTAAAATTTAGGCGATTTTTTTATGCGGAAATCAAGAGAACATTAGGGTTTCTTTCTTACCCTATATAAGCATATCATTAGTATGAAATGGAGAGGAGTAAGAGGCACAAGAGGCAGATCTGAAGAGAGGAGAAAATCACTTCCATGGCCATTGTTCGCTTCAGTTTTCTCTGGAGATTTTTGTTGTCCAGTATATTTATGGGTAACTAAATTCTCTAGTAGGGTTAGGGATGAACTTGCACATTAGATGGTATTTCTAATTTATTCTTAATTCATGTATTTGATTTTCAATTGCTAAAACTATTTTGTTTTATCATTCTCAATTCATCGTTGATGTTTTCTTCTCCGAATAATCATAGAATTTATTGTGTTTATGGATTCAGTCATGCTTTTTCTATTGAATGGATTAGTTCTTTGATTATGTTTGGATCATTTATTTATCTATATTGATTTAGTTTTTTGCTGCAATATCGCTTCCTGAGTATATTGTCGTCATTAGATTTTATCAATAGGGGTAGTAATTCACGTTTTTTAAAAGTGGTGAATGTTTTTTCAAAGGGTTACATTTTATTTAAGTCTGGTTTATAAATCTATACCTTCCGATTGGGAATTGCGGGGATTGAGTTCCTAATTGAGTTATCCAATGAATTAAGAATAATTAAAATACCAGATTTGTGCAAGGGATTCCCGACACTCTACTGTTTGTCAAATTTGAGTACTTTTTCTGTTAATCAGTTTGCTTCACTTTAATTTACATTTAAAATTAATCTTTGTTCTCTATTACTTATTTAATATTTTTCTTTAGTTTTTTTGTTCCTCTTGCTATTCTTTTAATTTGTCTCCCTGTGGAATCGACACCCCAGAGCTGTGCTACAACTACCACGTTATTCTTTGGGCATAATCACTGGACACCTCCTTAATTACACAACTGAGAAGTTATGGGAGGGTTGTGAATGACCATGAGTGGTGGTTGTGTTAGCCCAGAACAATGGGCAAAACCAGCCCATGGTATTGTTGCCTAAAGGTGTCATGTGAGAGGTGGTGAGTGAGGTGGCTTTAGCCTTCACTTCAAGTACAAACTAGGGCTATTTTGGACAGAGTCTAGTTTGCCATGAGAGGGCAGAAAACTTACTCAAGAATATTGCCAAGGTGGCCAAATTCGTGCACCTTAAGAGGGTTTGGGTTGCTATCAAGTGCAAATCCAATTTTTCTTGACTCAATCAAATTTTTAAGGTTCAAAAGATTGGATAAAGACATCATAACATGAATTTGAAGGATTAATAGCATGTAAAAATGATTTAATCAATTGATTAAACATAATCCTAGAAATAAGATTAGTTAGGGTTTGGACTTTAGGGTTTGGGGAAAACTATTTAGGGTTTCAATTTTAACCAAGCTTTTGGGGTTTGAATTGCATTCCAACCATTTAGGGTTTTAATAGAGTTTAAACCCTCTTTGGTTTGGCACAATTTGGTTGGTTGGTTGGAAATAGGGTTTTTCTTAGATGGCATGATTTTACACCTTGATTCCTTCACAATCCATCCAAGGGTTCCTCTTGGTGCCAAGTGTCCAATACTAGTCACAAAGTGTGACTAAGATTTTGTCAATTGTCCAAATAAAACTTTTCAAACCTAATTTGAACATTTTACACTATAATTTTGAAAACATTGCAATTTCTGTGACTATCTAGGTTACTACTCATTCTAAAAATTGAACGATAATATTTACACTGTAAAATCCTAAATATTTATACAAACCTAATTGTGAGGTTCGTTTATCAAAATTTAACCCGGAAGTGACCCGAAATAAATAAGACGCAGTTTCAAATAGGTGTTTCATCCAAAAATTGAAATTGGGATTATTGGCACTGACCATAATGCATTCTAACACTTCTAACTATCTCAAATAAATAAAACCATGCTTCTGGCACCATAGTGAGTGATAACACTTACTATGCTGACAGACTAAAATCTACGTAATTTGTCAATTCGTGAAAACTTATCGGGTTTTCATGATGTTCCTAAATCCTATAGAAATTCCACCATCGAATTTCTAGCAGACTATTACAACATGCACTGAGTACATTCATGCAATATTTTTCAGTTATTGTTAGTAAATAATGGTAATCTCATATGACAAGACTATAATCATGGTCACCCCATAAAACAAGAATATTGTGGAAACCCTATGAGATAAGTACATCATGACAAGGACATCATGGTAACTGATTACGCCCAAAGTATAATGACTCACTCAAAAATGAGTAGCACTAAAGCTATCCCAAGTGCAGGAGGATGTCGTGTAATAATTAGGAATAAATTCCTAGATCGTCTCCTCAGGGAAAGTTACTTAAAAATCAAACTCGTTGAAAAAGGTGAAACAAAGAGAAAATAAAATGATGGTATGTGCAATGGATGGAAAAGGGTACTAGTCATGGACTAGATTCATGTTTTTAGATTTTGATTGTCGGATTGGAATGTAAAGGACTAACAGATTAAACTTAGAAATTAATAAAACTAAATTAAGAATTAAACTAAATTAGGAAGTAATTGATAAAACATGCACTGAAAATTGAAAAGCCCCAAATTCAATGTTCTAGGGTTCATCATTATATTCAAATCACAAATTCTCAAATTAAACCACCGTAATTGTAATCACTACTAAAATGAAAGCTTAACGAAACGATAAAAATAAATAACATGAATTAAATGAATAACAAATAAATTACTCAAACGTCTAAATCAAAATTCTCTAAAATAATTCAGAAACTCAAAACTGAAATGAAATAGCAAGTAGGGAATTGAAAAGATCAAGCCAGTTGAATGGAGATGAAGATTCGAATCGGTGGAGGAGGCTGAGTTGCAGTGGCAATTAGACCCCTCAAGGAGTTCTTCAATCTGCTGCAGTGTGAGTGAATGATCCAGTGGAAATTGTGTAGCTGCGTGAATGATCGATTGAATGAATCCTCATCTCTGAATCTGAACGAAAGTCAAAGGAAAAATGAATTCTAAGTGTTCTATACTCAAAACTGAGTTTTCCAGCCCAAGAGTCGGCCATAAGATGTAAAAATGACATTTATATACTCTGACGGCGGAATAAACCCTGATTTGTAAAATACGATATTCGCTCGAGCGGAGTGTCGAGCAAACATCGAGCGTTCGACTCTGCCTGAATTCGCTCGAGCGGCCTGTCAAGCAAACATCGAGTGTTCGATTCTGTCTGAATTCGCTCGAGCGGCCTGTCAAGCAAACATCGAGTGTTCGATTCTGCCTGAATTCGCTCGAGCGGCCAAATGCCTCCGCTCGAGCTATCTCTTTTCCCGCATCTCGCTCGAGCCCACTATCGAGCGAAAGTCGAGCGTTTGAATCTGCCTGACTTCACTCGAGCGGCGGCTTCTGGCCGCTCGAGCGATATGTACCATAATCCATATTAATCAACAATTGATAAAATTAGAGCAGAAATTCATGCTTTTAATCAATTAAAATCACAACTTTGATTTATTCATTTTTTCATATAAAACCAATGATAAAGTAATGAAAGAATTAATATATATTGGTTCCAAAAGCATTAAAAATGCAATACTTCAGCTCAATCATATAACGCGGTAGTTGTAGCATAGGTTTGGGGTATCGATTCTACAGGGAGACAATTTAAAAAAATACCAGAAGGAATAAAGAAACTAAAGAAAAATATTAAATGATTGATGAAGAATAAAAATTAATTTTTAATGAAAATTAAAGTAAAGGAAAGTTACTAACGGAAGAAGTAATCAAATTGACTAACAGTAGAGCATCAGGAATCCTTTGTACAAATCTGGTATTTTAATTATTCTTAATTCATTGAATAACTCAATTCGGAACTCAATTCTCAAAATTCACAATCGGAATTTATAGATTTATAAACCAAAATTAAGCCAAATGTAACCCTTTGAAAAATCATTCACTACTTTTAAAATACGTAAATTATTATCCCTATTAAGAAAATCCAACGACAACAATATACTTAGGGAGCGATATTGCAACAAAGAACTAAATCAATATAGATAAATAATTGATCCAAACATAATAAAAAAACCAATCCATTCAATAGAAAAAGCATGACTGAATCCATAAATAGAATAAATGTTATGATTATTAGAAGAAGAAAACATCAATGATGAATTGAGAATGATAAAATAAAAGAGTTTTAACAATTGAAAATCAAATACATAATTAAAAATATCATCTTATATGCAAGTTCATCCCTAACTCTACTTGAGAATTTACTTACTCATAAATATAATGGACAAAAAAAATCTCCAAAGAAATATAAAGCAAACGGCGGCCATGGAAGTGATTTTATTCTCTATTCAAATTTGTCTCTTGTGCCCCTTCTCCCTTCTATTTAATGCTAATGATATGCTTATATAGGGTAAGAAAGAAACCCTAATGTCTTCATAATTTCAACATAAAAAAATCGCTTAAATTTTAAAACTAATCTTGGCAGCCACGTACATACTTCAGGAGTTTGAATTTGGAAATCCTTATTAGAGATAAATTTATATCCCTTTAAGATAGCTTTCTAATTAATCAAGAATTATATCAATCCAATATGTTAGTAGAAAGTTACGGTCAAACTACTAAAGTATATCCAGACTGTCTCCTAGCAAATTTTAGATTTGGACTTCTTACACTTTCCTTTTGTGATTTGTTTTTCTTTTTTTTTTCTTGATCCAAATTGCTCTCAGATCCCATGAAAGTCCTCCTTTGAATTTGACTAGGTTTTGACTTGCTCTTTTATAAACTCTGAAATTAAACATAAAAAATTGCTTATGAGTATCCCAACATAAATAGAAACTCAATTCAAGAATACACAATAATTCCTATGATTTCTATTCTTTTTTTAGCATTTTAATCCAATAATAGGGTATTTAGAGAGCACTTTCGTGCACTCATCAGTAACCCTATGAGATAAAACACTTTCACGTTAATTCACCATTCTAAGAGGAATGGTAGATGATGTGTTAGGATTTGGAGAACCAACGCATGGCAAATTGGGGGTGGTCAAATAGAATGTGGAGCATCGACGAGTAGTTGATGGATTCTATTCCCCATTTTCTGGATATCATTTTGGATATCATATTTGAGCTATGTGAGTGATTCAGCGCTTTAGTTCCATAGTTTATATTTCATGTCTGTACTAATGGACCTTTGTCTCTAGTGCTTATTTTGATACAAACTTTATTTATTTTTGGATAACAAATAGTACTCTACTCATCAAACCATACCAAACATTACAAATATAAATCAACCCAAATAGCTTGGGAAATACAGTCATCCCACCAAAGTACTATATCATTTAGATTCCATGCAAATCTAGCCAATGCATGAGCTACCCCATTTGCTTAACACCCCTTGCGTTGCACTTTCCATGTTGCATGCTTGTTGAGTAGAGATTTGATTTCTTGGACCAAGCTTCCCCACAAAGTTGAAGAGAAACCATCTTTTTGCAGTTCCTGTACTACAAGCAATGCATCTATTTCAATTTGTAACTCTGCAATTCCTAAAGGAATGTACAACTGCAAGCCTCTTAAAACTGCAAGTAGCTCAATCTCCATTGGATCAGCAAGTGCATTTTCTAGTTTACTCGCAGCAAACAATACATGTCCTCTTTCATCTCTTAACACCACTCCAATACCAGACTTGTACTAATCACTAAACGTAGCTCTATCCATATTGAGTTTTAAATCATCAGTAGGAGGTGGTTGCCAGCAGCATCAACACCTTTGTCCAAGCTTTATTGCCTTTGTTGCTGCCTTGTTCTCCTGATATAAGGATAAGGCATGCTCTAGGACTTGGTCTAGTGACAAAATTTGTTCATCATATATCCTCTAATTGCGCCTATACCGAAAGCCCCATGCCATCAAAAATAACTTTTCCAACTCTCCCTCAGCTTTTCTTCTTATAACAGTATGAACAAGTTGTAAAAAATAAAGCTTATGAGACAATTCTTTGAGATAAGGAAATAGTTGTTCTCAACTATCCATGATTAAAGGATAGTAAACCAGTGCATGGTTTAAATATTCCTATTCTTTTTTACACCAATGGAAATTTGCATTTTCAATAATCTTTCAAGCCTTCAAATTTATGAGAGTAGGAAGGATATTAAATAGTATGACACCAAACTTCTTGTTATAACTTTTGGAGATTTAAATAGTATGATATCATGATTATGATTTGGGATATAGTGTTATGGTACATTGTGTATTACGCAAAGCAAAAAAACAATTATCTACTGCAAATTGGATACTATTATATGCATGCTAGGTGCATTGCATTTTTAATTGTCATGAATGGGGGTATGTGACCTTGTGTTGCATATCCTGATACTTCAAACTAAAAGATAAAACAAGAATTATGGTGGAGTAGGTTTTAATACCTTACTCACTAAAAGGTTTGTATATTTATAGAGCTGTATCAAGCTATCAAATTCAAATTTATAGGGATATGTAACATACTTATCTTAACAAACTAATTCAAATTCAAAATTCAGTTGTTTACAAATCTATTTTCACAATGCTGCAAACTTGGGATCTTCTGATTTCTCTAGATACTTAGTCATGCTAACGCCCCTTGCAAACTAATGGGAAGCAAGCAGATCTTCAATTTGGACCTTAGGAATTTAAACCTCAAGGTTGTGTGTTCCTTAGTAAACACTTCTGCCATTCGATCTTCTATTGAAATGTGACAGACTTGAATATCTCTATTTACCACCTTTTCTCTCACAAAGTGGTAGTCCACTTCAATATGTTTTGTTCTAGTATGGAAGACTCGATTAGAAGCTAATGCAATTGCTCCTATATTGTCACACTGAATTACTAGACATTTAGCTAGGACAATGTTTAATTCTTTGAGTAACATTCTCATCCAATAGAGTTCAGCAGTAACTAATGCAAGTGACCTATATTCTACTTTTGTACTAGAACGAGAGACCACATTTTTCTTTTTAGCACTCCAAGAAATTAAGTTGTTGCCCAGCAAAATTTCATATCCACTACTGCTGCGTTTGTCATCCAAATTGTCTGCCCAATTGGAATCACAATATTCATTTAACTCTATGGTTGATGGTGTGTAATAAAGACCATAATCAATTGTCCCTTTGAGATATCTTAGAACACATTTGAGAGTTGTCTAGTGTCCTTCTCATGGGAAATGCATAAATTGGCATAATTGATTAACAATATAGAAAATATCAGGCCTTGAAATTGTGCAATATTGAAGTGCTCCAACAACCATTCAGTATTTACTTGGTTCTTTAAGTAGTAATCCATCTTGAGCTGTCAACTTCTTTCTAGAAACTGTGGGAGATGACAATTGTTTTGCTCCAGCCATGTCTGTCTTATTCAAGAGATCAGTGATATATTTTCTTTGTCCAAGTGAAGACCATTTGAATCACTACATGCTTGAACACCTAAGAAGTAACTCCAATTCCCGAGGTCTTTGAGTTGAAATTGTGTGCCAAGTTGAGCAATAAAGTGATATATAGCCTACTTATTTGATCTTGTACGATAATGTCATCTACGTAGACAAGAACAAATATCTATAAACCATTCTTAGCATAAATAAAATAGAGATGTATCAATTGATGATTCAAGAAAACCATGTTCAACTAGTTGTTGAGAGAGCCGTCGAAACCAAGCTCTTGGAGCTTGTTTTAGCCCATATAGAGATTTATGTAATCTTTAAACAAAATCAAGTTGAGATTTATCAATAAATCTCTTTGGTTGCTCCATGAATACCTCCTTATCCAATATGCCATGCAAGAATGCATTAGAGATGTTTAGTTGGTGAATAAGCCAGTGGAAATTAACAGCTAGTGCCAGAATTAAACAAATTGTAGAGGGTTTAATTACTAGTTAAAATGTTTCATGATAATCTACTCCATCACGTTGATCAAACATTTTGGCAACCAAACATGCCTTGTACCTCAATTTTGGCAACCAAACATTCCTTGTACCTCTCTATGTTGCCATCATGCTTTCTTTTAATTTTGTATACCCATTTATTTCGAACCACGGGTCTATGAACTAGTCGTAGACATAGTGATCATATACCATTGGCCATTAATGCATCAAACGCACATCCCAAAGCATCCCTCCATTTAGAGACAGTCACAGCTTGGGTGTAGAACTTGGTTCATTTTCATGATAAATAGTAGACAAGACATGAAGTGGATGTTTAGTGGAGTAAAAGGTTTTGAAACCAGGAAATTCTTTGGGCTTAAGTTTCCAGTTTTTGAACATGTAACTATTTGTTGAACTAGTTGGGGTAAAGGCAAGTTGAGAGGCTCATTTTGTGGATATTGAGATAGAAGTGGCATGTTGTAATCTGTAGGAGGATTATGAGTGGGAGCAGGATTGGGAAATGATGAAGTAGGATAATTTGTGATATTAATGGTAGGCTCAAGGCTTGGAAAATGTAAGGGGTCATCATTACATGTAGGTAATGGTTTTGGTTACATAGCAATATCAGTAAGAATTGGCAATTGAATAGAAGTGAGTAATTTGAAAACCTTACCAGAAACATCTAATTCACTTGTGGTTGAGAAGTCTAACACCATATTAGCTGTTGGAAAAGAGTTCTCGTCAAAGATAACATTGTGAGAAATGTAAACTCTACCATTAGTTAAGTCCAAACATCTATATCCTTCTTGTTGTCTCTAATATCCTAGAAAAATACATCTTTTACTTTTAAAATAAAGCTTAATGTTTTTCATATGGTGTAAGCAATGGATAACAACAACATCCAAAAATATGCATGTCACTATAGCTAGGAACAGATTTATGGAGTATGTAGAAAGGAGATAGGTTGTTTAGAACCTTTGTTGGTAGTCTATTAATTAAATAAGAATTTGTTGTTGTGGTTTTATTTGACAAAGAAATTACAACCAGTTAGAATAAAATAATAAACATTATCCAAACAAGATTTGTTGATGGATAATAAATTGACAAATGCATCAAGACAAAGTAAGATATTTTTCAATTGAAAGGATTGTTTATGAAGTAGAAGAGAAGTGTGTCCAATATTTTGAATTGATAAACTTGTGCCATTGCCAACTGTGACCATGTCTGTGCCTTCGAAGGGTTGTTGAGCAGTAAGACTTGCTACATTACTGGTTATGTGTGCATTAGCCCCACTGTCAGCATTCCAGATTTGATTATCAAGTGTGGCATTTGTTTCAACTACCATGGCGGCAAGTTCAGCAGGAGGAATTTGAGCTTGATATGCATAATTGAACCCCTCATAACAGTCAAGAGCTATGTGATTTATTTTGCCACAAATAAGGCAAGTAGGCCTATTTGATGAAGCACCTTGCGATCAAGAGTTGTTCTGTGGAATAGAATTGGAGCCACAGTTGTTGAATGCAGCTGGAGCTCGATTTGGTCCATAATTATTATTCATACCTGGCTTCTGGAATTTCTTATTAAAGTTTGGCACTTTTGATTTGTTAACAGCAAAAGCATAGTGAGTATCTACAGAGTTTTGTTGTTAATTGTTTAAGAGGGCCTCGATGCTGAGTAGTTTAGCTTGAAAATCTTCCAAGGTAAGATCATTATCTTGAGTAGCAAGAGTATATGAGGTAATGAATGGAGTGTAACTTACCTTGAGACCTCCTAGTAAGTGAGAAATAAGATCTTCATCATCCATTGGCTTGCGAATTGCTGCCAATTGATCAACGAGAGCTTTTGCTTCATCAATATAAGCAGTATGGGTTTTATTACCTTCAGAGAAATTTTGAATCAGTCTCTTGAGTAAAGCAACCCGTGACCTTGAAGCTGATGCAAAGTTTGTTTGGAGAGAATCCCAAAGCCTGCTTAGCAGTCTTAATTCCATAAAGAGAAGAAATCAATTTCTCTAAAATGGAAGTAAGAATCCAATTTTTAACACAATTGTCCTTCCAGAACCATATTGGATAAGCTAGATTGGGTGCATCCCGAATGGTTTCTACAGGAGTCGTAATTGTGCTGTCAATATGGCCAACAAGATCATAGAGAAAGACCATGAATTGCATACTCCATGCCATAAAATTGGTACCAATTAGCTTCTCAGTAACAAGTTGAGAAGTGGCATGAACGTTTCGATTGGGGTGGGGCATATTTTTAGTGTTACTTGAATTGAAAGACATTATGGAAGATGTGAAAGGTGTGGAAGCTTTGAGGAAATAAAGGATCAGGCGTGAGCCATACGACTGGTTGATACCATGTAAGATAAACAGGAATTATGGTCGAGTATGGTTTTAATACCTTACTCATTGAAAGGTTTGTATATTTATAGAGCTATATCAAGTTGTAGTTACAAAGTGAATTCCAATTTACAAGGATCTGTAACATACTTATCTTAACAAACTAATTCAAATTCAAAATTCAGTTGTTTAAAAATCTATTTTCACAGTGCTGCAGACTCGGGATCTTCTGATTTCTCTGCATACTTAGTCATGCTAACACAAGCTTCGTCAAATCCCAAGCAGAGCCTGCATGCGTCACAAGATTCCTCACAATTGAAAAATAAACTAGTGTTACGTTTAGTTTTTTTTTTCTTTTTTATTTCCTTTTAATATGACTTTCCAAGTTAAGCAGTCCATTTGAGCTATAAACTAAGATGGCCAAATAGCATTTTCCATATATATATATATATATATAATCGATCGCTTCATTGATTTGAACCTTGTGCAAACTAGGAACTGAGCTAACTTATATTGGTTGCTAACTCTTTATATTGCTGGTTGACTGGTTCTACACCAATTTTAGTTGTTTTCGGCATCAATTGGCCAACTCTAGTCAGTTACTGTTCAAGTCTATCTACCCCCATTTAGACCTCCATTTAAATGCCCTCCATTTAGACCAATGTTGTATGGAGAATTGTAAACAGGATTCTACATGTATTATTACTCATCAACCATATATTTTTTATACATTCTATTGTTTTAGTATGAGCTATAAGATTATTTACCTTATCCTTAAACCTTAGAAACCTCTAAATTATGTAGCAAGGTCTTATATATATACACACACACACACACTCAAGTTAATATTAATAGAAACACACAAGATCAAAGAGAGGGGATGAAGTTCTCCAGTAATAATCTCAAACAATGCTAAGATACTTGGTCGATCCATTATCTTGAGACTCATAAGCCAAGAGGGCCACTTGAAAATGCAGTTGCTTGTGCATATCCAATGACAGGTTGCTTTAAAAGAAACTTGTAGCAGTTACAACTAATCTTGATGGTTACAATAGGGAATAAATTGTTGTTAAAAACTAGTTGAGGTCTTTAGAATCGAGCTTGGAAGGGAAAAATGTTAATCACTATCACAAAACTCTTAGCTCTCTTTCACTTTTCTTCCTAGAAAACTATTTTCTAACTTGAGTATCGGAGGTGTCACGGACACACCTAACCACCCTCTTTTACTCTTTTGTAGGCTCTTGACTATGTTCAGAGCTAGTGGCTACAAAACACATCTTAAGAGAGCTATTTGATGTTTGGTGGGAATGGTGCTTAGACGTATTTGCATAGAACATAAGGCCTAACTATTTGCATAAGCAAAAGTGTGGAGACTTACTATGGATATGCAATTTATGAGATGAGTGTTTGAAAGGATGCACAAAACCAGAAAACATGCATTGGCCCTAGTCTTTGTGAGACCGATGTGCGATATGGCATGAGGCTCATTAGCCATGGAGAAGACAATCGGGCTTAGATGTGGGGCCGGATCAAGAGGTGTGGAGGACCATGATGGTGTTTGTGCAGGATAGTGGAGGGCAGAAAGTGACAAATGTAGTTATAAAAGGTAGCCAAAAATGGGAAGAAGACAGAGGGATGGTGGTTTGAGGGGAAACAACCAAGGAGAGGTAAGCAAGGACCCTAGACAAGAAGTTGCTCCCAAGGTGGCTTCGAGTGAGAGAAACTGGAGGATATCCCAACACTTCAAAGTCTTTCCATTCTTTTCATGGTTAACAAGGAATTTCTCATTGTAATGAATAATAGAAAAATAAAAGACAATTTCTAATCATATAATAATGAAAAATTCTAAACATAAACCCACACACTACACTTTTTTTTTTCTTTTACCAAATATTTGGTATATGGATAATGAGTAGAAAAGTTCAATTAGTTTAAGAAGAATAAAACCCCCCCAAAAAAAAAAGTGTGATGTGTGGTGTGTGGGCTTATGTGTAGCAAAGCTTTAAGATAATATGATGGACATCAATCCTAATGTAAAATAGACCTAAAATGAATCATTTGGGGTTTATCAGAAATATTCCAATTGTTCATAGTTTGCTAAGCTTTGTTTGCTTATCATTGAATTAGATATTATTAAATACATAAAGTTACAATAGATGGTTGAGCACCCCAAAAAATTTCCCCAAACTGGATTTTTCGAAGCTACAAAAAAAAAAGATAAAAGTTTTGTAAATAGACATACAGTCTAGTTCCAGTAATCTTAGGCCAAAACCCAAGGGAAAGGGATGGCATTGCTGTTGGTTGCCTAAGCAATCCCAAGAGTGGACTGCTTTATTGAGTGACGGCAATGACTGTAGTGCTATGCTTTATCAAGCGATGGATGGCAACATCCAATGTAATGTTGTTTTGTTGTTGGTGGTATAGTTTTGTTGATGTTAGTCCGAGATGGATTGTTGTGGTTAGCAACTCCTTTTCATAGTGAAGTAAATACAACTTTAGTCTTGGAGGAAAGAAGTAAGAAAGGGAGATCTGGAAACTTGAATGGACAATACCTAACAGTTTTTTTATTTTATTCCCGAGTAAACGACATAGGAACAAATAATCAGAAAGAGACAGTTTTATAGAGTCTTCTCTCTTTCTCTCTAAGGGTAAGAGGAGAAGGTGGTAGTCACAAGCACTGCCTATCGGTTAATTAAGGATTATTGGTGTAGCATGGAGGAGATAGCAGACAAATGGAAGAGTTTGCGGCTGACAAAGGAAGAGGGAGAAACATTGGAATTGGAAGAAGAGATTTCGGATGAGCTGAAAAGAAAAGGAGATCGTAGTGTGGTGGGAAAGGTGTGGGCAGAAAGAAATATTAAGAGAGAAGTCTTGAGTTCGACAATGGGGAAGGTGTGGAAGATCAGTAAAGCGGCATCCTTCATGGAATATCAGGAAAATCTTTTTATCATCACATTTGCAACAGAAGCTGATAAACAAAAATTCATGGCGGGCCGGGCATGGCTATTTGATAACTCCTTACTAGTGTTGAAGAATTTTGAGGCTTACACACAGCCGCATTTGATGAATTTTGAGTACGAACAATTTTGGGTGCAACTACATCAGTTACCCATGGCCTACATGAATGAGAAATGTGGATCGCGCATTGGTAATTCTCTTGGAAAGTTCATAGCGGTGGATGTCCCACATGATGGAGTAGGATGGGGTCGGTTCCTTCGTATTAAAGTTGAATTATGTTTTTCAAAGGTACTGGCGAGGGGGCATACTGTTAATGTGCAAGGCAGGCATGAATGGATTCCACTACGGTATGAAAAGCTTCCAAAGATGTGTTTTTCATGTGGTTGTATAGTGCATGTAGAGAATGTTTGTCCAAATGATGGAAGAAATGACGGGGGAGCAGAAGGTGAAAAAGCACAGTTTGGTGCATGGTTACGTGCAGACACGATACAAAAATGGAAGTTAGGTGGAAGCTCTTATCGATATGAAAAAGATCCTTTTCCTGAGTATTGGAAGAAGCCATATACTGTATCAAACATGGCTACCGGAAATGTGCCGATAACGGCAAGGGAGGAGGGAGACGGTAGGGTGGTTATGGAAGGGGGAGTCAGTTACGGGGTATTAAATTCAAATTTTGAAAACGTAGGGGATAACAGGATTGATGACGATAGCAAGATTATGTGGCAGGCAATTATAGAAGTAGAAAGGCCTCAATATAAGGATGGGATCATGGAGGAGATGGATGGCGTAAATTTAGGGGAAGGAATTATGGGAGGGGAATCCGTTAATGATACGTTAATTCGAGGGAACTATACTGAGAAGATGGCGGATGATAAGGGGCCTCATTGAAAGGAAAATAATGGGCTGGAGGATCTAAAGCAAATGGGCCCAACTTATGAAGGCAGTGCTATCCATGGGCTAGGGGAAATAAATTCATCTGAGGGGTTTAAAAACATTACTCGTTTTGTCGAGACTAGAGCAGGGGATACAAAGAAAGACACCGAGACTATTACAAATGGCGGGTATCCTACTCGAGGTTGGAAGAGAAGAGCGAGAGAGAAGGAGAAATGTCTAAGTGAGGAGCTGTTGGGAGGGCTAGGAAAGAGAAGTCTTATCGAGGAAGGAAATAATATAGTGAAGTATGCAAATGCAAAGCGCATCGGAGGTGTTTGTGAAAATGCCGAGGAGAAGGAAGAATCAGTTAAGGATGTGGCTGCGTGGTAGCCCCGCCAACAATTATGATTCCCTTAAGTTGGAACTGCCGAGGGCTTGGGAACCCTTGGACAGTTCATGACCTTTGTCTTTTGGTGAAAGAAAAGAAACCCAATTTTGTTTTCCTCATGGAAACAAAGCTTATAGCACGTAGACTTAATTTTCTAAAATGGAGGTTGGGATTTGATGGATGGTTTGAGGTGGCTGCAAAAGGTAGGAGTGGTGGATTAGTACTATGCTGGAGATTTGAATGTAAGGTTGATATCCTAAATTATTCTGACAGGCATATCAGTGCTTGGATCATTGATGAAGAGAACAACTCCAAATGGCTACTCACGGGTTTTTATGGTCATCCAGAGGCTGCTAAAAGAACAGAAGCGTGGGACTTGCTAAAACATTTGAAACCAGACATACAAATTGCATGGTGTGTGTGTGGGGATTTCAATGAAATTCTGTATAGTTCAGAGAAGATAGGAAGAAGGCCAAGAAAGGAAGCTCAATTCACTTACAGTTGCTGCCGAAAAGAGGGGAGATATTAGAGGTGTTTCAGTGAGAAGAGGTGGGATTAGCATAAACCACTTAATGTTTGCGGATGATTGTATTCTTTTTTGTAGAGCAAAGATTTCGGAATGGGAAAAGATTCAGTCTATTCTGCAAAAATATGAGGAAGCATCGGGTCAACAGCTTAACAAACAGAAATCTTCTTTTTTCTTTAGTTCAAATACAAAAGCTAAAGATAAAGAAGATATTATCAAAGTAGCTGGAGGGGGGGTGTGTGGAAGCTATGAATGATACTTAGGGATGCCAGCTTTGGTGGGAAGATCACAATTCAAAACTTTTAGAGGCATCAAGGAACGTGTATGGCAGAAAATAAGTAGCTGGAAATCTAGCTTTTTAACTCAAGCTGGAAGGGAAGTTCTCATCAAATCAGTCCTACAAGCCATGCCAACTTATACTGTTAATGTGTATAGATTACCAAAAAAGCTATGCCAAGACATCACAAGTTTAATTTCAAGATTTTGGTGGGGAAGCAAGGAGAAAGAGAGAAAGATTCATTGGAAGAGTTGGAGCACAATGGGAAAACCAAAGAATGAAGGTGGTATGGGATTCAGGGACTTGGAGAGATTCAATGAAGCCTTACTTGCCAAACAATGTTGGCGCATGATGTAGTGTCCCTCCTCTTTAGTTGCTCAAGTGTTTCAGGAAAAATACTATAAAACAAAGAATATTCTGGAGTCAAAACTAGACAGGAGGCCATCTTTAATATGGAGGAGTTTATGGTCAGCATTTGGTTTATTGAAAGAAGGATTAAGATGGAGAGTGGGCAATGGGCAGCAGATAAAGATTTGGGAGCATAAATGGCTCCAATCTCCAACTACTTTCTGTGTTCAATCTCAAGTAAGGGTGCTAGATCAAGACTCAGCAGTTCATATGCTTTTTAACAATGATGGTTAGGGCTGGAACAAAGAACTCATCACAGAAGTTTTTGAGAATGAGGAAGCTGAACAGATTTGCAACTTACCAATCAGTCGTTATGGAAATCCTGATAAATGCTACTAGGGGTATACAAATGATGGGATTTACATTGTGAAGAGTGGTTACTATGCTGCCCTGAAACAACAAAGGATGAAGAAGGGAGAATCATCCATGGTGATTGGATTAGAAAAATGCTGGAAAAGGCTGTGGAGACTAGAGATTCCAGAGACAGTGAAACATTTTCTATGGAAAGCTTGCCAAAATGTCCTACCTTCGTAGAAGAATCTTTGTAAGAAACAGTTATCAAGGACCCTATGTGTATGATTTGTAAGACTGAGGAAGAAACAGTAACTCATGTGCTATGGAGATGTAATGCAGCCAACAATGTCTGGATGGATAGTTTAAGCCCAATTCAAAAATGGTGCATGAATGAAAGTGAGTTTATGGCATTATGGAAAAGCTTATCAGATAAGTTGACAGAAAATGAGTTGAAATGGGTAGTTGTTGCAATGTAGAGGATTTGGTTGAGAAGAAATAAATTTATGCTTCAAGGCAAGATGGAAGATCCCAGAAATATAGGCAACGATGTTGCTGAGCTATTGGTGCAGTTTCAAGAAGCGCAGGATAGGAAGAAGGGGGTTTCTCAAGGGGAAGTAGCAATGTCTAGAGTGCAAAGATAGAAAAAACCTAATGAGGGATTTATAAAAGTGAATTGGGATGCAGCAGTGGATGAAAGTGCAAAGAAAATGGGAATTGGGGTGATTGTGCTTGATAATAATGGCGACATCTTGGCAACTTTATTTGCTAATAAACATTTTTACTCCAAACCTGTTTTAGCTGAATGTATAGCTTTGTGTAGAGCCTTGGAACTTTGTGCTGAACTTAATTTCAGAAATGTTATTTTTGAAGGTGATGCACAGATAGTGGTGAAAGCAGTGAATACAAAGGGTGAAAATTGGCTCTGGTTTGGACAAGTGGTGGAAGATATACAAGGACTGCTTCAAAGAAGACTTGATTGGAGAGTATCGTGGGTACCAAGGACAGCAAACTGTGTGGCACATCAGTTGGCTAAATTAAGTTTTCATTATGAGAGCGAGATTGTAATGATCGAGGAGGGTCCTGAGATTATCTCATGTAATGTCTTATTAGAAAAACTCTGTAATTGATCAATTTTATCAATGATATGTCATTTCAAAAAAACAAAAAAGAAAAAAAAAAAGAAAACTTGAATGGATCAGAAGTTAAATAGAATCACCAGTTGGAGAAGAATGGTAGTGATCAGACCAGGGAGAGCATAGGTTGGAGAATCAGATGCATGGTGTGATGTGTGTTAGCGTTACATGTGTGAAGATACAATAGCGCGTTAAGCCTATGCACCTGTACCTGTTCTACACTGCTTCTGTGTGTGAAGATATGGTAGCGCGTTAAGCCTATGCACCTGTACCTGTTCTACACTGCTTCTGTTGTTTTGGTGGCTTTAGGTTTCAAAGGTTGCTCATATGCCAGAGACTCCAAACACTTTAGATTGGGATTGATCAACCCTAGACTTGGCATGTACACACATATAACAGTTTCTTTATTGGTATAACCGTTATTTGGATATCGTTTTAAAAAGAGAGTTGTGTATTCAGATGTCAACTAGATTGGTTCGCTTAGGAAAACCCAAAAAAAAAAAAAAAAAGTTCCCAAGTTGGTAGCCTTGGAAGCTATCACTAGATGTTGTGTTTCTTTTTTTTTTTTTTTTTTTTACTTGTATTTTTTTAACACTTTCAAATATTTTTTATTTAAAAACCACAACATTATTAAAAAATGTGACGCCCCCAAATCCCCACGCACGGACACGGGAAAATCGAGACGTCCGGATGATGACAACACGGGTCACCACCTTATCGACGAGTGCCAAGTGTGTGTAAAAGTAACAAATGTGCAAAAAGAAACACGCAGCGGATAGCAAAGTCAGATAACTAAGTACCAGAATTTTTTTCATGTTTAAATACAAAGCTGTTCAAAATATACATAATACAATATTACAAAACACAAATATAGATTCAAACCAAACTACAAGCTTAAACTTCAACTCAAAACTCCAGCGGAGCTGCATCCTCGGGCTCAGCCTTCTCCTCCTCGAACTCTGCACCAAAATCTACTTTACTAAAAATAGTGCCGCAGGTAAGTAAAATCCAAACATATTAACTCAAACAACATGCATGAAAGAATGCAATGCACATGTCCCATGAAAATCACATTTTCCACGCACGCCAAAAACCCATTTGGCCCAAAAACATATCCATTAAACAAAACCTCGCCATTATCCCCGATAATGGCCCAAAAACATAACCTTTCCAACTCACGCCAAAAGAAACCATTTGGCCCATATCCAACTCAATCCATTAACTAATTAATCCGTATGCACCATGACCTCCCCTAGGGGTCATCCGCACACCCTGGCTCCTGTGTCACATCGCGGGTAACGACCGCTCCCGTTGTCGCCCAGTGACAACTCAGGAGACATCACTCAGTATATTACGCTCCCGATTGAACAGAGGAGCTCCACCGAGATAATAACTCATCTCGGATTGAGCTCGTGAGACACACGCACCTGAAAATCCATTTACGCCAATAAAATAGGATTTTCTCAATTTAAATAAAATGCACGTGCATGCACCATGTAAATGCAATCTCAATGCACAAAACAACCAACCAACCATAAATCAATAATTTAAGCAACTCCGTCCTCAATCCATCCAACCCCCGAACTCCTCGGACTCAGTCCGGAATCAGTCAACTAATAGCAAATATTTATTGTATGAGCAGAATATATTTAAATCTAAAAGTAGTGTTTGGAAAATACTTACAGCATTATACGATATTTTTTGAAAGCTCGCGGCATTGCAAAAGGCGGAGGAAAAGCAACATAACAGTGTAATTTACACTGTGGCCGCGGGTAATAAATTGCCCACTTTCGAACGGGGACAAACCAAGGCACAAAATTGATAGGGAATGGTCTTGAAATGTTTATAAAGTTAAAGGAAACGAGTTTTGGCCGTGGGTGGTGGTGGAAATGGCGGTGGAAGTGGAAAAAACCTAAATCGGAGTTAAGCTCATGGGAGCTGCTCCGGCAACGAATCGAGGCCGGAAATGGGTGGATTAAGTCGGCAAGAGGTAGGAGAAGAAGTTGTGAAGAGATTGTGACCGGAGGTGGTGCGACGGAGCTGGAATCGGTGAAAATCCTTGTGGCTTGGAGGAGCTCGTGGTGGCTAACGGTGGCTCGGATGGAGGTGAAACTTGGTGGGGATGTTCACCGGTGGAAGGGGAAGAAAATTGGGTGGGTGGTGTAGGCCACGCCGCCGGCGAGCAGCAGTTCTGGGCTGAGAAAGCAACTGGCGGCAGGGAGGAAAAACAGGGCTGGTGTCGTGACTTCCAGCCTTGCATGGCGGCTAACGGCTGGTCGGTTGGCCCTGAAAATTGGTGAGGATGATCTCTGGTAGGAGGGGAAGAGAATGGTGGGGGTGGTGTACTACACATGGCCAGACGGCGACGCACTGGGCTGACAAACAGGCGGCGACGGGAAGGAGAGAAAAGGGGCTACTGTGCGTACGCGGGAGAGGAAGAAGAAAGAAGAAGAAAAGAAAGAAAAAAGAAAAAGAAAAAGAAAAAAGAGAAAAGAAAAGAAAAGATAAGTGAAAAGAAATGAGATCCAGTCCTCACTCCGGAAACAAAAAAGGGATCCACCGAAAACGATTTTAAAAACATAAAACAATTAAAATAAATTAAACACTACATCAACTAAAATAAAAAACCAATTTAAAATACTATAATTTAAAATAAAAGAACTAATATATTAATTAAATTAAAAACATACCTTCAATGAAAATACACGTAAAAACGGGTCATCACAAAACACTTATTTAATCATTATAAAAATAAAAATAAATAAATAAATAATATATATAAAAAAAAAAAGAAAAAAAAAAGAAAAGAAGAAGAAGAAACCAGTGGCATCCCCAGCGGTAGTTACCATGAGGCTCCCAAGCATTTTCCTTCTTTCAAATCAAACTCTAGAGAGAACATTGCAGTTGAGAATAGATCAATGCATTACGGGAGGAAAATACAAATTAGTATGTTTACTAAAAAATATAAAATCCTCTTCTTTGTTGTTTAAAGATCTCAGTTACCACTCACTTTCTACTTCATCCGCATCGCTGGATAGACTTTTCACGTTCATTAATTTCTTATGTGGTTACTACCACAGCATTTTTTATTTTTTTATTTTTATTTATTTATTTATTTATTTTGCGATAGGGCTGAACTAGCCATCTTGCCAAAATGTGCAGATGACCTCCTTCGAAACAGGGTAGCATTAATCTTCAAAAAGTCGCACAACTTACTACCCAAAAGTTCACTGCAATAGAGTCGTCTATTAAATTTCTTACTAAAATCATGGCTGATTCATACCCTAAAAAATGCAAACCATTAAAACATAAACAACCATCTTGCATTGAAGAGGGTTGGATTAACCATTCAGTGTTGTCTTGACAATGGGTTCCATAATCCATAATCTTTATTAGAAAAAAGAAACATAAAATATTGATACTCAAAAGCTACTTCACATCTAATACCTTTTCATGCACTCAAAACAATATCCAACTGTTTAATCTCCTAAATACGGGGATCCCAGCCACTTCAGAAAGCCATGGTGCATGTGCAGTGTGCAAAAGCTACCTAGATACAAGTGAGGCCAGTGAGGCTGAGGAAACCGCGCATTTGGGAAGGACAATTGCTATCATACCTGGTATCTAACAGAGGAATGGAAGTCTTTCACACAATTCTAAGAGAAAATTTTACCCTGAATTGTGAAATGGCATTATTGCCTAAAACCACATGAACATCTGAATGTCTATCCATCCAAAGCACAAACTTATTGCACTATGAGAACAAAGAAAGAAAACAAAAGGAACATGGCTGCATTGTCATCTTATTGCATATATAATATATTATATAGCTTAACTACTGCTGAGTCTGACATCCAACACTCAAGTCTGATGAGATTCAGCTTCCTTTCTTTCTATCAGTTTGACAAAATTGCGGACAATTGTCTTACCTTCAGTGCTTATAATGCTTTCTGGATGGAACTGAACCCCCTGCAATTTTTAAATCAATTTGATTATAGCAGTGGTAAACTAGAGATACTTACAGTAACTGAAAGAAAAAGGCCATTCCATACGATGAAGCAGACAGCAAGCCAAACAAAAACTTGAAATCTTTACTATTTATGTTTCTGTTTTTCTTATTAAAAATTGTTTTAAATATTTTTTTTAACTAGTGTTTTTAGACAACGTCACTTAGAATTACAATGGTTTCACAACACTACTACAACAATTTGGCTTTATCTGACCCTGTGCTGAAAGGTAGAGAACATCCTAGGAGACACACCTTTGTGATGCCATATATGATATGAGAATTGTTATTTAGAAACCTTAAATGCATGTCAAATAGCAACACTACATTGAACCTTCAATGTGTGTGTGCGTGCATGCATTTTACTTCAAAACTTCCCCAGATGTCTGCATTTATATATTAAAATTTGATTTTCAGACGAAAAAGTTGTATTTGTGGTCCCTAATGATGACGTATAATCACAAAGAAACTGCCTTAAGAGTATGTTTTTATTACTCGCAACAGTTTCCCACAGCAGATTCCATTTGCATTGGGTGTGGGTTGGGATTAGCTATGCCCCTAATTTTGCAGTGAATAGCATACCCGTCAACATGGTAACCAATTCTAGAGCTACTTAAACTTTTCTCCAATATCAAGATCCTAAAAATGCCCTATCTTTATTCAAATTGACTAAAGTAAAAAGGAAAAAAACAACAAAAAAAAAGTTGATCAACATTCTCAAATTACAATTCCACACAGCATAAACTCATAATGATGAGATATAGAGTCGCACAACATTTTTTGAGATGTAAATACTATTCAAACCTGCAAGACATCGAACATTGAGACCACACCCATTACCAAATTGTTTAGGATGAGAGGAACTGTCATTTGTTTTGAAGACCATAGCCAAGCTGATCTCATCAATGTCTCCATGTTTCTATATGAGCTAAGGGATTTGTAAGAAAAGATAATCATTATAACCTCCATTTTGTGACTTGTCATACTCAATAGGAAAGGGAGTATGCAGATTTGATCAAGGAATTCTCATATAGGGCAGGTCTCCTAGCTTGAAAATTTAACTCCTTTCTGGAGCAGTCACATTTTGGAAGCCAGTGCCAATTGAGCCAAAATGAAACTATTTAAGAATACATGCCAACAGAGTGGTCAAATCAGAAATGTGTTGGTCGTTTTATTTTAATGTCTTAGGTGCGGTTTGGATCGTGAGATAAGAAGAGATGATTTTAGATGAAAGTTAAAAGTTGAATAAAATATTGTTAGACTATTATTTTTTAATATTATTATTGTTTTGGGATTTGAAAAAGTTGAATTGTTTATTGTATTTTGTATGGGAATTTGAAAAAATTGTAATGATGAGATGAGATGAAACACTTTCACTATCCCAACGTGGCCTTACTGCAGTTAGGTGTTTATAAAGGCTTATAAGCTTATTTATTCAATCCAAATGTCACAATTAGTTGTTATTATGGTTTTCCACTTTATAACAGGTTCATAACTACATATGGTCTAATCTGGATTTGAGTTATACATTTAATCATGTGATACTCTCTACACACTCTTTTCTTTCTTTATCTCCTTCATTCCTTATCTTTTGCAACCACACAACCCCCCGCCGGGGGGGGGGGGGGGGGGGGGGGGGGGCTCTCTCCACACAAAAAAAAAAAAAAAATCAAACAATCAACTCTAGCTGCTGAAACTACAAAATAAAGCATTGGTAAATATTTATGCCACTGCTCACAGCTCAGGGTTAGCCTTTTCTTGTCTTTCTTTGCATCACTGTTCTCATACTTTAAAATCCTAAAAGCTTGATGTTGTTCTAATAAATTGGCCATCAACATTTAATTTAAAATGCAAGCAACCTATTCATACCTTCAAAAGTAATTAAGATACAACTACACCTCGTCCCCCAAGTCCACTAGTCCATGTAATAATTGCATGAGGTTCAGTTGCCAACTCAACTGGAGTTTTCAGCCTCATCAATTCATCTGAATAACGAAATTGTCTCCCTGAGCACATAATAGGTAAAAAAAAGAACAATATCTTACCTGTAGATGCTTATACTTCCTGTGACGAGCAGCCATTATGAGTCCATCCTCTGTCCATGCGGTGATCTCAAGTTCCTCGCTAGGAAAACTTTCTTTCTCAACCACAAGGCTGTGATACCTACCAGCAGTGAATGGACTGAAACGAAAAGACCACAAAACATATCAACATATAGAGTTGCAAAACTTGATGCAGCGAAGAGAGAAACAAGCAGAAACCAGAAAAAGCTGAGATCTAATAAAAGGAAACTAGTAAAGAACACTACAAAAGGTACCAACAATAAAAGGTCAAAAATTAAAATTTTCATTAGCAGACTGCACTCAAGGCAAATTCTTTATGACAAGAACTCCCAAAGACCATGCAAACACAAGATGTCTTTAATCCGGTTTGAACCCCAGACCCGTGTAACATGTCCCCATCACATTGATTAGGTAAATCATCGGCTTCTCACCAATGAGACGTGTCCCCTAAAAATTGTTTGCATCCAAGGGTTCAAACCTTAGACCCGGAGGCAGTATACCACCAAGACGAAGGCCCTTACTACTTGAGCCAATTGTGGATTATATTAAATAGAGTAAATGCTTCACCAATGCATCATTCAAAGCTGAAATAAATGGAAGAGCCATTTTCGAAGGAAAACATTTCAGATAAGACAAATTGCAAACATATGAATAATGTACTATTTGGAGAAGTAAGAGGTTCCTTGCCTATACAATTAAAATAATTGTATATTCAATAACAAGAAGCAATACAAATCCGAGAGCCAAAGAAAACCAGAAGATATAAGGGCGTCCCTATGTTTCTCACCAAGATGGCAATTATAAACTTGTGACGTTTGAGGAAACTATTAAACCAAGCAGAACATCCTCTCATAACCAAAATATGTTAGCCTATTCATTGGTAGGAACTGTCGACAGGCCAGATACAGTTTCATCCATATAGTCCGTACTGCATACCAACATGCAGAGGGCATTGCCCATTAATTTTCCAGCAATGTTTCTTTTTCAAACCAAGTAACTAAAAAAAAACTCAGGTAAATAAGAATAAATGTAAGTAATGTACATAGTTCATGCACTTAAAACATAATATCACTGGATAACTTGGAAGCTCAGATAAAGTAAATCCACTCTGTCAATGACAAAAAAAAAATCTATTTCAAGTTTTCTCTTTCTTGCATATGGCATTAGGTACTACTATATTTGCACATATCTGCTGCATTTATTACAACCATTCATGTGAAGGTCATGTTCTCTAGAATCAGACATTGATGTCACAATTTTCTACTTTAGTTTATCACATACTCCAGTACCAGAAAAAACTGAATTGAGCATATTTTTAAGCAGTGCATATCAGGAGCATATAACAAAAATACATGCAAGTCGTCAGGATGTGCTTGCAGACCAAAAAGTAAAGACACTTCATGCTAGTAGCTTCATACTATGACTCTGATTTGGTATTTCCATTATATCCTAGAAAGATACTACCAGAAGGTATTTACCAAGAAATACCTTGAACATACACAGTATAACAAAACTTTAAAGGGCATTGATCACATGAATTTAAGTCAACCTATTTACATAAAGATAACTAACATGTAATCTGCATTTTCAAAAAATTGTTGAAAAACGCATGATAAAATAAAGTATTGGAATCATGGAAATTCTATAATCAAAAGCAAAGAATATTGCATATCATAAAAAGAATGAGATAGTAAGCATATTGGAAAAAGAATTAAATTTCATACTTTGATAAGCCACTGAACAAGCCATCTTCCTCCTTCTCATCATAATATACAAGAGAACTCTTTCCATGCATGACACCACCAGGAGCACGCACAACCTTACCTACAATTTGTTCAAAAACACAAGGTTGCATAAAATAAAAATAAGCAGCCTATTGGGTTCTCCTCACAAATCACTTTCTATATGGGATGGGGTTATTGAGAAGATTGGGAGGTGGCTAGCTTGTTGGAAAAAACTCTATTTGTCTGAAGGGGGAAGAGTTACTTTGATTAAGAGTACTTTGTTTAATCTTCCGACATATTTCCTTTCTCTTTTTCCTTTACCTGCGGGGATTGCAAAAAAAAATAGAGGATTTTTCGGAATTTCTTGTGGGATGTTTATGGGGAGGAAAGAATATTTAATTTGGTGGGTTGGAATAAGGTTTGTCAACCGGTTTCATGTGGAGGTTTGGGCGTGAGAAATTTAAAGCTTTTCAATAAAGCTCTACTTGGAAAATGGCTTTGGAGGTACCATTTTGAGAGTAATGCATTATGGAGACAAATTGTGGATTTTAGATATGGGAGAATGTGGGGGAGCTGGTACACAAATGAAGTTAAAGGGGTGTATGGGGTGGGCTTGTGAAAGTCCATCAGGTTAGTATGGGGGGACTTTGTTAAAAACTTAAATTTTAAAGTGCCCCAGCAAATATTTACTTTTGGCATGATACTTTGTGTGGGGATTCAGCTCTTAAGTACATTTATCCTAATTTATTTAGGAATGCTAGAGATAAAGGGGCTGCAGTGGCTGAGTCTTATAAGATTTCTAATAACATGCTTCAGGGGAATGTGGATTTCAACAGAGATGTGCAGGATTGGGAAGTGGATGAGATTTCTGAATTTTTGGGAAGATTATATGGGATGAAAATTAATCAGAATAGAGAGGACAGCCTGCTGTGGCTGCAAAAAAATAACTCCAGATTTGTTTTGGTGGGATGTAGAGGCAGCGCAGCAGTGTGGAGGATGATTCCCTTATGCTTGTTTTGGTGCTTATGGCTTGAAAGAAATGGGAGGTGTTTTGAAGATTGTGAGCATTCTATATGGGAGTTTAGGGATTTTTTCTTTAGCACTTTTAAGTTTTTGGTTGAAGAATCTTTTAAGGGATGGGAACATTTGTCATGTTTTATTTTAGTACTGATTTTGCTTCTTGTATTTAAGTGTACTCACTTGTATACATCCTATGTACTTGGGCTATGCCTATTTACTTGGAATAAAATCTCTTACTAAAACAAAAACAAAAAAAAGAGCCCATTTGCACCACTCCCCCATCCAATGGTTGGAATCCATAGCTTCCCATTTGAAGAGGAGAGGCATCCTCAGTACTTCTGGTTACAATTGTTATTGACCCGCATGGGAAAGAGGTTCCTTTGGCTACTAGAAACCATTTAAGATTAAATCACACATGCACCCAATTGGTTTTGAACCAAACAGTTACCCAGTTACCAGCCATGAATAAAAAACAGAAAAGTCACAAGACTAAATGCCAAATTTCCACGAGTATAAATGTGCCTATTTAAAATAAAACCATCTTTTTCTCATCTCTTGTATACCATCTTGTGTACTTGGGCTCTATGCCTATCCTTATTAATCTTACTGTTACTTATAAAAATAAAAAATAAAACCATCTTTTTTACTTATCGTAAAACAGAACCATTTCAAACTCAACGTATTCAGATGTTCACATGAAAGTATAAGTGGATTGCTTATAAGTGACCCAAGCTCAGCGGGTTGTGCCTCGAGCCGTGAAGCATGCAGAGTTGCCAGGCGTTAACATTTCGGAAGGTGCTCAGAGAGGAGAGGAAGATGGTAGTGTGATGTCGGGTGTGAATGAGGAAAGTATGTTAAAAGTGTTAGCCGAGATGGAGGGAAGAGTGGGGGCACTATTGGAAGATTTAAATTGGCTTAAACGCTACGTTAAAGGAAAAGGAATTATGCAAATGGGCCTGGGCCGAGACGCGGGCTTTAAGGACTTAAGGCAAACGGCTCAGTCTGGGCCTTGAAAGGGCCTTGGGCTGGACAAAACAACAGGCCCTAAGTTTGTTTGGAAGGCATCTTAGGTATCAGCCAATATATTGGCCAAGGGCTTGAGCCACCCCCCCGTGGCATTGTTACAAGCCCTGCCAGACCCCTTACCGGCACAGAAAGAGTCGCCAATTGCGGTCGATCATCATGTTGGGCCTCAACAATCACCTCGACGAGAGGAAATGGAGGTGGGAGAGCTGGTAGAGGAGCTATTAGGGGAAGGGGAGGAGGCGGATGAGACTTCTTCGAGGGGGGTTTCTTTGAGGGAGGTTTCGGTGGGGGAGGATCCTTCAAGGGAGCTAGTCTCATGGGTAGGTGATCTATTCTTCGGTGGTAGTGGCGAGAGTGAGACAGTTTGGCTCCTTGAGGTATCGAATGAATGCCATCTGGCTCTCTCAACAAGGGTCGAACTGAAGGAGTGCATTCTAGCTCTTTCACCCAGAGGGGATGAGAAGGGTGGAGGAGTTATTGGGGAGGTGGGGTTTCTGAGTGGGGGTAATGAACAGAAGGACTTGGGTAGCCCCACTCCACTTTGTGCTATTCCACCCATTCCAACCCCTAAGGCACCAGATTGGGTGCTGGAAAAAGTGGTAGAATTACAGCAGTGGGTTGGAATTTAGTGTGAAGGTTATGAGGAGCAATTTAAGGCCCTTTTAATGGCAATCGAAGCAAGTAGATCAATGGCTATGAAGTCAGCAGCTAAAAAAGATAGAGAGCTGAAAATATTGGCGTGCACTATTAATTATGACAATAAGGAGGGGTAGTGTAGGGCGGGAAAGGGTGAAGGGGCAAGGGAGCTGTTTACCTCATGCATCCTACAATCTTATCGTGGAATGTTAGGGGGATCAACGACATCAATAAACGACTTCGCATCCGATCCCTCCTTCGTAGTTGGAAAGTGGATATCGTTTCTTTTCAAGAGACCAAGCTGCATTATGTTGACAGAAATATCATTCGAAACTTATGGGGCAGTTCGTTTGCGGGGTGGACCTATTTAGCCTCCCTAGGGGCCTTAGGCGGAGTGTTGTTGATGTGGGCTAGGAGAGTGGTGGAACTAGTAGAGGTTTGCTGTGGGAATTATTCTATTGCAGGGTATTTCAAGAACATTGAGGATGGGTGGGAGTGGGCTCTTGCGGAAGTCTATGGCCTAATGTTGATAGAGACAGAAGTTATTTGTGGGAGGAATTGGCGGGTTTGTATACTTTATGGGAACTCCCTTGGGTAGCGTGCGGGGACTTTAATGTTGTTCGTTTCCCTTGTGAGAGGGAGGGGGCTTCCTCTTTGACAAGGGCGATGGAGGATTTCTCGGAGCTGATCTTTGATTATCTCCCCTTGCCAGGGGGGGGGGGGGGGGGGGGGCATTACGTGGTCTAACAATAGAGGGGGGTCAAGGTTGGATAGATTTCTAATCTCCACTTCTTGGGAGTCTCAGTATCCAGATTTATGTTAGGCCATAGGCGCATTCAAGGGGGTAAACGTTATTTCAAATTTGAAAATATAAGGCTTCAATCGACTGAATTCGTAGAGGGTGAGGAATTGGTGGGCCTCTTATTCATCCCATGGCACATCCAGTTTCACGGTGGCTAACAAATTAAAATCTCTTAAGCTTGACTTAAAGCGGTGGAATATTGAGGTTTTTAGACACACGGATGAGCAAAAGAGTTGTCTCTAGGAGGAGTTGAATTCTCTAGAAGCAAGGGGGCTAATGAGGAGAACTCTTTGAGGAAGGTTGAGGCGGTGGCGTAGATAGAGAGGGTTTTGTTGTCGGAAAAAATCTCTTGGAGACAAAAATCTAGGATGTTATGGTTGAAGGAGGGGACAAATGTACTAATTTCTTCCACAAAATGGCGAACTCACATAGGCAGAATAATGTCATAGAGGGTATCCAATCGGAAGAGACGTTATATCAAGCAACGGAGGATGTTCAAGAACATATAGTGAGTTACTATGAGGAGCTTCTTAAAGAGTCGGTAGGATGGCGCCCCAAATTGGATTGTTTGTCTTTTGACCATCTAAATGATAGTATTGCTAGGTGGTTGGAGAGACCATTTGAGGAGGACAAAGTGCATCAAGTGGTGTGTAGGATGTGTAAAAACAAACCCCCAGGTCCCGATGGTTCTTTTATGGCTTTCTTTCAAGAGTGTTGGGATGTGGTGAAGGATGATGTGATGCGGGTTTTTCAAGAGTTTCATTTTTGTCAAAAGTTCAAGAAGTCCCTTAATGCCACTTTTATCGCTCTCATTCCAAAAATTGCAGGGGCCATGGAGTTGAAAGATTTTCGACCCATAAGTTTGGTAGGAGGTATTTCTAAAATCATCTCGAAGGTGCTAGCTAGTCATATGAGTTTGGTGATGGATAATATAATCTCCAAACCTCAGAATGCATTTGTTCGGGGTCGTTAAATTACGGATTCAGTTTTGATATCGAACAAGTGTTTGGACAGCCGGTTGAGGGATGGTGCCCCGGGAGTCCTTTGCAAGCTGGATATGGAGAAGGCTTACAACCACGTGTGCTGGGATTTTTTGCTCTATATGTTAAGGAGATGCAGATTTGGTGATAAGTGGTGTGGCTGGGTTAAATATTGTGTTTCGACTGCTCGGTTCTCCGTGTTAGTCAATGGGGAACCTTGTGGATTGTTTCAGAGTTCAAGGGGTTTGAGACAAGGTGATCCATTATCTCCTTTTCTTTTTGTTGTTGTAATGGAGGCATTAAGTCAATGTTGGAAGCTGCGGTAAGGGGTCAGTTGTTGGCTGGTTTTTCAGCAGGAAATAATAGTAATGGGTTATCTATCTCCCATTTACTGTATGCGGATGATACGTTAATTTTCTGTGATGCGGACAGTGGTCAACTTAAAGCTTTAAGAGTTGTACTCTTGTGTTTTGAGACAGTTTCGGGTCTCAAGGTAAACTTGGGAAAGTCGGAATTGGTCCCAGTGGAGGGAGGTGGAGAATATAGATCACCTAGCTGATTTGTTGGGTTGTAAAGTGGCAGCTCTTCCTTTGAGTTATCTCGGACTTCCCTTAGGAGCCTCTTTTAAAGCAAATTCCATTTAGGACGGGGTTGTAGAGAAGGTAGAAAAAAGATTGGCTGGTTGGAAGTGGCTTTACCTTTCAAAAGGTGGGAGAGTAACTCTTATCAAAAGTACCCTTCCAAACCTTCCCACATACTATCTCTCTCTTTTTCCTTTACTGGTGGAGGTGGCCAATCGGATTGAAAAACTCTTTAGAGTGTGTTCTAGTGGAGTGGTTTGGGTGAGGAACACAAATTTCATCTTGTGGGTTGGCCAAGGTTAGCAGTCCAAAGGAGATGGGAGGCTTGGGGGTGCGTAATTTGATTACTTTCAATAAAGCTTTATTAGGAAAGTGGTTGTGGAGATTTCAATCGGAAGAGGATTCGTTGTGAAGAATGGTAGTGGTGGGGAAGTACGGATGTGATTGGGGGGGTTGGAGCTCTAAGGAGGGTAGGGGGACTTGTGGGGTGAGTCTTTGGAAGTTTATTAGAAAGGGGTGGAAGGTGCTTGCAACACATGCCAATTTTGAGGTTGGTGAGGGATCAAGAATTAGCTTCTGGTTTGATGTATGGAGTGGAGAGGGAGCTCTCTTTGCTGCTTTTCCAAGAGTTTTCAGATTGGCCGAAAATCAACAGGTGGCCGATTCAGATGTGCTGTGTCATGCTAACGGCATGGTGCACTGGAATCTGTCTTTTTCCAGAAATGTGCAAGATTGGGAAGTGGAGGAGTTAGTAGGTTTCTACAGTTTTCTTTATTCCATGAGGATAGGATGGTATGGGAGAGGTAAAATGCTGTGGAAACAATCAGGGAACAAAAACTTTTCTTTCAAATCATTATAAGGTGTTGCAAGACCAGATTATGAGTTCCCCTGCAAAACCACCAGAATTGTTCCCTTGGAAGAGTATTTGGAAGGTTCCGGTGCCATTGAAAGTTGCATTTTTTGCCTGGACTGCAGCTTTGGGTAAGATTTTGACGGCTGACAATTTAAGGAAAAGGGGGATGATTGTGTTGGAATGGTGCTACCTGTGCAAGAAGAATGGCAAAACGACTGATAAGTGGCAAGGGTGCTTTGGGATGGCATCATATGTAGGGCTGGGTTGAAGTGGGTCATGCCCAAGAGGGTGGTGGATCTCTTAGCTTGTTGGAAGAGGCACCATCAAAGTTCACAGCTGGCTGCGATGTGGAGGATGATCCCTATGTGTTTACTGTGGTGCCTATGGATGGAAAGAAATGAGAGATGCTTCAACAAGGAGAGAACAGTGGGGGAAATCTGGAATTTTTTTGTTTTTTCTTTGGTCCAATGGCTATTGTACTAAAAGGGAGGGGATGTTCGTGAGTTTTTGATTTCCTTTCAGCTTGCTAGAGTGTAATTAGATGTCTCTTTTGTATACCCGCTGTGTACATGGGCTTTGCCTGTTGCATTCGATCAATAAAGTTTATTACTTATCAAAAAATAAATAAAGACTCACCTCCAAAAGCCTCTCCAATGCACTGCAAACCCATACACACACCAAATAAAGGAATGCTAGGCCCAAGTTCCAAAACGGTTTGCAATGATATCCCAGAATCCTGGGGTGCACCTATTAGAAGAGAGTATGTCATGTAAAATCTTGATGTGAACCATTCCATTTTTTCCCTTTTCTGCAAGGCCTTGGCTTTCTATAGTTAAAAATAACACATCCAATATAATCTTACCTGGCCCAGGAGATATCAAGATTCCTCTTGGATTCATCCTATAAAATTGGCAGAATGAATTACAGAGATGATTACTTAAATACACTGAAAACAACAGGTGAAACATAGGAACCATCAGAAATCCTTAACCATCTAGAATACCACCATGTACATTTATGAATAACCAAACAACAATAAACACCCTTACCTTTTCAAATCCTCAACCGTTACTTCATCATTGCGATAAACTTCAAAATCACACCCTAGCTCTCCCATATACTTCAAAATGAAAAGATGTTAGACTAACAGTTGAAGGCTTCTAAATACAATCATTATGGAAAAGCTTGAAAGAAATCATTCGCCAGAATGGTTTAAAAAATAAATAATATTCAAAAACATATCCACCATAACTGACTCTTCATAGAGTAAACTTCCAATCCCATTCCAAGAAAAATACCTTCCAAGTATTTCAACTGGTTCAGAAGAGAGGCAATGGATTAGCTGGTTACGTATAAAAGGTTAAACATATACAGGAATAATAAAATTTTTTAACTTTTTTGAATTGTTAAAATCTATTTCAAGTGTAAGAAAACTAGAGCTTGAGCTCTTACCATCTCTTTTTCAATCAACATAAAGTACAATTAACTAATCTCCTCTTCTCTCCTCTTCTCTTAAATTTAATTGCAGAAGAAAAAACTAGAATATAACATAAACTCCTATATGCCTTGTTATTTTAAATTGTTAGAATAGCCCTGTGCAAGAGAATGATGCTAAAGTATAATTACACTCAAGGGAAACTATAAACAGAACAGAATCACAAAAAATCAGCTTGTAGGTTCCTAAAAGCAAAGTTAAATCGAATTAAACTTGTAACAATTATTCCTTGAACTCCAGGGAGCTTTTCTCAGTAATATCTTCCATGTTCACTATCTCAAAAAGCCAAAAAATAAATGCTATCTCATTAAACATAAATACTGCAATTTATAAGGTGCCACTGGCTAGGTAAATTTTAACATAGAAAGACCGAATACATATTAATATTATTTTCAAGCAGTTTTTAGGCTACCATAATGAAAGAGAACAAAACGGAGGACTTCCATAATTTTCCTTGCCATTTTGCTTGTATGAATGAAAGGCATCTTAAATATCTAATGCTATCTATTGATATTGGACTCTATTAATAAGTATCCATGCTATGCTTGCTGCTTTATGTCGGTGACGCCAAGAAAAATACATTTCCACCAAAATAATATGCTAGAAAAACTACCAATAAAAAAATTGGTGCAAAGAATCTCCTCAAGAGATGAATCTTTTGTTTGAGTGGCAGCTTTAGGGAAGACCTTAACCATGGACAACTTGAGAAAGAAGCACTTAATGGTGATGGACTGGTGTTGCATATGTAAGAAGTGTGGGGAACTATTGACCATCTACCACTTCATTGTGTTGTTCTCTGGCTTTATGGCTATCTCCCATATCTTCACGATTTGATGAGTGATGACCAACCTAGTGGTGAGTTATTGGCAGCTTGGGGTGGTAAATTGGAAAGCAACTTGAATGTAGAGGGATGGCAGATGCCTCCCTTGTGCTATGGAGTACTTGGAAGGAAATAAATGCCAACTTTGAAGATCGAGAGAAACACTTCCTAAATTAAAAACTTTATGCTCACATCTGTGTATGATTGGACAAAAGCAACAAAAACACTCCTCTCATCTTTTACAGATATTCAGAAACTTTGTTTTTCTGACTTTTCTTAGCTAGATGTATATACTTTGTATACTCCTCGAGTACTTGGGTTGCACCCGAGCGCTTTTTCTAATAAGATCTTCGGTATCTTTACAAATTAAAAAATAAAATAAATAAAAAACTGCTTTGACCAAGAATAAATACCAAAAAAATAAAATTGAGATGTCATATGTGATTTCTTTGAGGTCAAATTCAAGTCTGATTAAGTATGGCAAGGCATATACATCTCATGAACACAACACTTACGAAGGGCATGCTCAGTTGCATGTCATTTGAACATTGTTGGTACGAATCATCACAGTAGGGCTCTTTCCATAGAAGAAGATATCAAGTTCGGTTGAGCAGAATATTTTTCCAGCAGTGTGAGTTATTAAAATGTGGTACAGGGCTTTGATGCACTATTGATAGTAATGCCAAAGAATCAGACGCAATGGACATTTACATAAAGGGCAGCAGTGCAGCAGCAATGAAATTTGTCAAACCCATAAATTGTAAGAATTAATATAGATCATTGAATAACAACCTTTATTGGCCAGTACTGATCAGTAACGACCTATCACAGCTTTATGTCGGGGATATTGGGCCTTACAAATGTAAAATAATAGATAGTATCTGGGCAAAACCAGTTGAGTGTTGAGTGAGCCGTTATAAGACTCGATGGCTTATATTAATTTCAAGACATATTTCTTATTATTCCCTATAGAATAATGCTAGTCCCACTGCGCTAGGAGCTACCGCTTGGATTTTTTTATTTTATTTTTTTTAACTTCGTGATTAAGGAAGTGGTTTTTAATGATGTTGTGAAAAAAATATATTTAAAAGTGTTAAAAAATAGATGTAAAAAAAAGCCAAAAAAAAAAAAAAACACCAAAATAACTAGCGGTAGCTCGTGGCTGTAGTGCCACCCTTCCCTATATCATATATCTATCCTAAAACTATAGATTTTGTTCTCTTTCGAGTGCAGAAAACTATGGAACTCCCATAGTGGTCAACGTATAAATGGATTAATGAGGGAAAACATTCTGCTTTGGGAAAGAAGAAGATCTTCAGCCTTCCTCACCCCACTCCCTTCCACGATGAGGATTTCCTACAATTTTCTAACGCAAGAATTTTCTACAATTAAGAGAAAAATAGGCATAGCCTGGAGACCCCACGAATATTTATCACTTATAACAACATTTATCACTCCATTAAACATAGATGGAGGATAAAGATAAAAATGCGAATTTTCGAAAAATGGAGTTTATCATACGAAATACCAAATACAAACTTTCACTCAACTTTTGTCTCGTAGTTTTTAAACATTAAAAAATACAAATAAATATAAAAAACGGAGTACACATCAATTTAACTTATTTTCCCACATTTTCTCGCAAACAAACAGAAAAAAGTGTATGCAAAATCAGATGATCATAAACAATCAGAAACAAAAATAAAACTAACAAAAAGAAGAAAAACAATGAATTCAGGACGAACCTGGCAGAGGTTATAGGTGAAGCTGTCATAGTTGTCTATGACAATGATTGGATTGTTGGGATTTTTCCTGGGAATGGAGGAGTTCGAGTTAGATTGCGCACTGACGGCCGTCAACGAAGCTTTTGGGACGAACCCACTTTGCCTTTTGAGAAGGAAAGCACGGGAAGAGGGTATGGAAAGCTGGCGGTGTGGAAATAGGTCAGGGGTTTGGACTGTCCTTGAAAAGAAGGAGGGCTCCGATTGCACCAGAGAGGCTTGATAAAGCGAAGAGGCAGCCATTCTCTATCTCTCTCTCTGCAGGTTTCAGTCTCTGTTTGTTGTAGGGAGGGGGAGGGGAGGGGGCAGAAGTTAAAGAAACGTGCGGGGTGGCTAGCGCAATTTTGTTAAGAACATACACGCAAAAAACGTGAGTGCTGACAGCAGCCTGGATTGTGGAGAATCTCTTCCATCTAATGCATCCCAAACAAATGGATACGAGAAATGTGAGAAATGCTAGGGATTATGACAGGTGCATTTGTCCGGATTATATTTGTTTATTTTTTTGTTGTGATTAAGTAAGTATTTTTTATTAATATTATAAATTTTATTTTATTTTTCATTATTTTAAATATTTTAAAAATACATAAAAAAAAAAGGTTAAAAAAACCATTTTTACACTTTTCGGAATCCAAATATTTAATAGAGTTTTGCTATATACAAGCACAGTCGCGTACTAATCTGTGTACCAATACTGATTTATTCATATTTAAAATTTAAATTAATACTGTTTTTAATAAAATCTACTTTTTGACCAATGACATCACATTGATGCACAAATTAGTGCATAATTATACTTGCAACTATATTTTTCTTATTCAGTATATGTGAATGTGATGAGCAGTGCTGTAGCGCGAGATGGCTCCTGACAAGAACAAAAGAGTTTTTCTATTTTTTTTATTCATATTTTTTATATTTTTAAGCATTTATTTAAAAAAATCTACAATATTACTAAAAAATACTTTTTTAATCAATAAGTAATAATAAAAGATAAAAAATAAAACACTCATATCTACATAAGAGACATGAGAGACATAAGAGTGGGAGCACTGGAAATCTCAACGAAAACTCAAAAGGAGAATGGAAAAGGCCTAGTGGAGGAGAGAAGGAGGGCGAAAGTGAAAAAGGAGGGGAGGGGGGAAGGCTTATTTCTATCCTCTGGAGATGGAAAGCAAGGGGTGGAGAGATGATAAAAACAAGAGAAAGTACAGGAGAGATAGTGATGGGTGTTCGGGCAGTAGGGGAGGAAGGAATTGAAGGGATGGAAAAAAGGAAAGATGAGTTATGTTGGAAAAAATACAATTAAAGTAAAGGAATGGGATGAAAGTTTAGGGAGGGGTGGGAGTAAGGGGAGTGAGGAAGTAAGGGTGAGTGTAGGGGAAGCTGAGAAGATAGGACTTTCAATAGGGGAGGAAAACATTAGGGGGAATCAAAGGAAGGGAACATGTAAAAGGCGAAAAAGAGGAAAGGGTAAGGGAATTTCAAATCCAAGTGTTTATATACCTAGGTAAAGAAACATGAGGGAGGTCGAGGATAGGGAGGATGAGTTGTTAGGTATTAAAAAAGCAAAAAAGAGTAATGTTGAGATTGATGAAGTCTATACAGAAGAATTGGGGAAGGCTGTTGCACAACCCTACCAATCCTAATGAAAATACTAAGCTGTAACTGCTGAGGGCTTAGGAACTTTTGGATAGTTTAAGACCTTTGTCATATAGCAAAGGAGAAGAGATCCAATATAGTCTTGATGGAGATTAAGAGATTAAGTTAAAAGAGAGAAGGCAGTTTAAGATAGGAGAGACTGATGAACAGAGTTAGAGTAGCACTAGAGAGAGGGAAACTGTTTGACCTTGGGTGGAGAGGGCATAAATTTACATGGAGCAACAAACATGAAAATGATTCCTTCACTAAAGACTAAAGAAAGGTTGGACAGGGCTGCTACAAATGCAAAATGGTTAGAAATCTATAACAATAATTCAGTAGAAGTTTTAGTAGCAAGGAGTTCTAACCACAAATTCATTCTGTTAACCACAACTCAGGTCAGTAAAAGTGAGTGGAGAGGGAGGAGTCAGTTCATATACGAAACGAGTTGGGCTCTAGAGGAAGGGTGTGAAGAGGTTTTGAAGGGGTATGGAGTTACCAACCAGATAATAGAAGTTCCTTGCACGAGGTACAAAAGTTAATCTATGGAAGCAAAGGGGCCTTAGTTAGGTGGAGTAAACAACTATAAGCAAAAAGAGGGAAGGAGTTGGAAGAAAAAATAGAAGAATTGAAAAGCTTACAATCTAAAGAGAGTGGGTATAATGCAGAAAGTATTAAAAAGATTTAAGGGGAGAGAGGAGATTTGCTAGATAGGGAAGATTTGAAATGGAGACAAAGGACTAAGAGAAACAGGTATCGGTGGGGGGACAGAAATTTTAGGTTCTTTTGTGCATGTGCAAGCCAAAGGAAAAAAAATAACCAAATAAAATAGGTGATTGATGATCAAAACAGAAAATTTTCAAGGCCAGAAAAAGTGGGTTAAGCTTTCAAATCCTATTTTGAAAAGCTTTTTACGTCTACTTAGCCAAGCACAGTGGATATTAAGAATTGTCTAAAGGATCTACAAACCAGAGTGTCAAGAGAGATGAATGATAGCTTGACAAGGACTTACACCAAAAGAGAGGTAGAAGATGCAATAAACCAGATGGCCCCATTCAAATCCCCTAGGCCTAATGGTTTTGGAGCTTGTTTTTTTTTTTTTCAAAACCATTGGAGCACAATAGGAGATGAGATGAGCTTAGCTGCATTGACCTATCTGAATGGTAATATTTTAAATCCTTAAGTGAATTTTACTCATATAGTGCTTATTCCTTAAATAAAGAATCCCATATACACAAGTGAGTATGGACATGATGTGTTTAATTTCTATATAAGTTTTGTCATACTTTTATTCTTAATTTTATACTAGTTTGTGTTTATTTTTCTTATTTATTAGAGCTTTTATTTGTTTTATTTATTTTTGTTTAGGAATAAATAAATTGAAGGAGTCATGGAAATTGAAGGAGTCATAAGAGAATAGGAAATATTCATTTCTTGAAATTCTTAAAGTACCCTTCAGTATTTCGAGGATAATTTTTTCTAAACAACTCCAATAGGGGTAATTTTAGTGTCTACAGAAAACCAAAGAAAACTCTACAAATTTTATGTTGAAGCTAGAGCCAAAAAAGAACATCTTCAAATAGAAAACGACGCTTCAAGCAAGAGGTCCAAAATCTATAGAATTGGAGTTCATCAACGATAGAGATTTTCGATCTACATAGAGTTTCCTTCTTATCTCTTTAATCTTCTCTTTGTATAATTCTCATTATGAATTTTAGAATTATTATGGTTTGTTTTGATTAGATTATGAACTAATTTCTATTGCTAAGGCTACGATGTAGCCTCTCCATGACAATCCTGAATCTTATTTTATTGTGATCATAATTTTATTATTCCTTTTTAGTATACATCATTGAGTTTAATGCTTTCAATTATTTGGCCAATATTTTAATGATTTGTTGTGCATGTTAATTCGAGAGATGATGCATGTAGTTTAGCTTCATATGATGTATGTCATGAATTGAACGAAAGACAGGAATGTGCCAATGTGATTTGTGCGGCTTTCATGTGAAATATTATTAATCTTAATGTGCTCAAATGTTTTTAAATTTGCATAGACATATAGTGGGTTATCGTATGTTGAGTAATTATAATTCTACTTGAGAGAGGGTCTTAAATAAGTTTGAATATTTCGCCATCAAATAAAATGGTAATTGATTGATTGTATTGTTAGGATTTAGAATTGGATTGATTAGGTGAGTCGGATGCCTTAGTGTTTTCTTATTGGGTAAAATCTTCTTCTTTTCAAGTGTTTAGTCAATTCTTCAGTTGTTGATTTAATTTAATTTGTTTGTTGATTTTCTAATTCAAAATACACCACTTTTCTTGATTTTCAAATAACTTAGAATTAGAACAATTTCAATAGTTAATAAGTAAATAGTCCTCATGGATTCGACATCTTTCTTATCATTATATTACTTGGTATAATTTCGTGCACTTGCGAAATTTCACAACAGGACCAATTAGTTTTTGTAATGTCTTGTATAAAATTCTGTCAAAGGTGTTGGCCAATTGACTTTAGAAAGTTTTGACAAATATCATCTCTCCTAATCAAAGTCCATTCATACTTGGGAGATTGATAATTGACAATATTATGGTGGCTTATGAGGTGATGCACTCAATGAAAGTTAGGAAAAAATGAGCTTAGGGTAGAATGGCAATAAAGTTAGACAAGTCTAAAGCCTACGATAGAATAGAGTGGCCTTTCCTAGAGAAAATAATGAGGAAGATGGGATTTTGCAATAAATGGATAGAGATTATCATGTTTCAATTGTGTCATATATAGTTTTGATATACGGCAAGCCAGGCAAGAGAGTTTTTTCCATTAAGGGATTTAAGACAGGGAGATCTCTTGTCGCCATACTTTTTTATCTTGTGTGCTGGGGGATTAAGCTCCCTGCTTAATAATTCTGATTGTAAGGGGGACACAAGAGGGGTAGCAGTAGTAAGGGGAGGAACAAGAATGAATCATCTTTTATTTGCAAATGATTGCATGTTTTTTGGAAGGGCTAGGTTGGATGAATGGTTAAAAATACAAAGAATTCTTAGTAGATACGGAAAAGCATTGGGATAGTGTTTGAATAGAGAAAAGACAGTAATATATTTTGGTTCCAACACTAGAAGAGAAGATAAAAGGGATGTCTTAGCAATAGGGGGAGCAGCAGTGAGAGGCAACATTGAAAGTACTTTGGTCTTCCAACCATGGTAGGCAAGTCAAAATACAACACCTTTCGAGGCATTAAGGAGAGAGTATGGCAAAGAATAAATAACTGGAAGAAGGTTTACCTATCTATAGTTGGAAAGGAAATCACGATAAAGGCAGTATTATAGGCAATTCCTACATATACCATGAGTGTATTCAAGATTTCCAAAAAACTATGTCAAGAGTTTAATATAATGTGTGCTAAGTTTTGGTGGGTAAATCAACAAAAGAGTAGTTGTGTGCAGTGGAGGAGTTGGGAAAAAATGGGAAAGCAGAAAGGGAATGGAGGGTTAGGATTCAGGAACTTGAAGTGCTTCAATATGGCCTTGCTAGCCAAGCAAGAATGAAGATTCATCATGACTCCTAATAGTCTAGTGGTAGTGATCTTCAAAGAGAAATATTTTAAAACTTGTTCCTTACTAAAGTCTAAATTGGGTGATAAATCATCACTTATATGGAGAAGTGTGTGGGGAGCTATGGGGCTGCTGAAAGAAGGTTTGAAATGGAGAGTGGGTAACGAACACAATATCAAATATGGTGATACAAGTGGTTGTCTAAACCTATTTCTTATAAAGTCCAATCCCCAATTAGGATCCTAAATGCACATGCAAAGGTGCAGGATATAATTGACCAACAAAATAATGGGTGGAATAAGAGTAGATAAGGAGTATTTTCATACAAGAGGAGGTAGAACAGATATGTAGTATCTCTTTAAGTAGTGAGAGCATAGAAGACAAATTGATTTGGGGCCTATCAGAAAGAGGTTTATTTATAGTAAAAAGTGCTTATCATGTGGAACTGGAGAGGAAAAAAGCAAGCCAAGGTGAAACCTCAAAGGAAAGCAAGATAGATGGAAGATAGAAGAATATTTAGGAGCTAAATGTCACTGGGAAAGCGAAAATTGTTCTATGGAAAGCAGGTAATGATTTGTTAGCCACAAAAAGGAATCTTTTCAAGAAAAAGATTGTGGATAATCCCCTTTGTCCCATTCATCAGTATGAAGATGAATCAATAGTGCACATGTTATGATAGTGCCCAGTAGTTAATGATGTCTGGGCAGGGATGATAAGTCCGTTACAGAAGTGGAAAGTTGTAGAAGATGATTTCCTTAGCTTGTGGGAAAAGCTAAAAGAGAAAATAATAGATGCTGATTAGGAGATGACAGCAGCAACAACGAGGGCTATATGGATGAGAAGAAATGAGTTAATTTTCAAAAACAAGTTCAGAAGTCCTATCTATGTTATTAGATCAGCAAAGGAAACCCTCCAAGAATACCATGCAGCAAACTAGTTTTTGAAGAGGGCCAATAACACAATCTTAGTAGAAAGACCGAGCCAGCAATAGGAGAAATCAAAGGAGAATTTTGTCAAAGCAAATTGGGATGCAACAGTAGATTTAAAAAACAAGAAAGTAGGAATTGGCATATTCATTAGAGATGAGAAAAGGGAAGTCATGGCAGCAGCGTGTGGTCAAAGAAGAAGAGTTATGTAGGGGCAGCAGAATTATGTAGAGACATGAATTTCTCAAAAGTGATATTAGAAGGTGATGCAATAGTGATCATAAATGCAGTTAATAGGGAAGAAGAAGCTTTTTCCAGCTATGGGAACATTATACAAGAGATTAAGAAACATCTCTATGATAGAAAAGAGTGGGAGGTGAGATTTATAAATAGAGAGAAAAACACAGTTGTACCCACGTTAGTTAAAGTAGCTTTATAGTATGAAAATGAAAGAATATGGATAGAGGAGGCACCAAATAATGTGGTATGGTGAAAGACAATTTTTTTAATGGATGACTTTACATATTTTTTGTTTTTTTTTTTTAAATAACCTCTTTTTTGTATTCATTTCATTGATGAATCATCTGTATACAGTTTTTGTCGTCTATAACTTTCTGATTACAAGAAGGTGGGTCACATTCCATCCACGCCATTTCCTCTTCTATGTTCAATCCTATCTTAGCAAGACTATGTGCTACTTGGTTACATTCCCTGTGAGTAAAGCTCAGCTTCCATCCATTGCATCTTCGAATTATTTTCTGCAGATCCCCAACTACTTGGCCTTCCCACGATTCATCTTCTTCTTCTCTATTTACTCTTTCCACCACCTGCAATGCATCCCCTTCAAACCATACAGAATATAGGCCTAACTCCTTGCAAAGTTCCAAAGCTCTATCAAGAGCTTTACATTTAGCCATAAATGGAGAGGCAACATGCATGATCTTTGCACTTAAGGATAAGAGTACTTCCCCTCTTAAATCCCTCATTACCACCCCTATTCCCACTCTTTTTTCTCTTTGCTCTACAGCTGTATCAAAATTCACTTTAACATATGGTTCCTCAGGTTTCTGCCAAGCCGTTGCTTGTTTAACTATGTTCTTTTTCTTCTCACCTGAATTACCTTCATTCTGCACTTGCTGGAAATCCATCAGACTAATCAAAGCTCTTTTCATAACACTACTAGGACTACAGAATTTATTTTCAAAAACCCAAGTATTCCTTCTACTCCATATCGATTGCATTATAGCCACCATCCTTTCCACATCTAGTTGAGGTAGCTCCTTATCCATTTTCCTCCACAGTTCTTCAAAATCCCCTCCATTCGAGCTCCATTTGTGTACTGGACTGCCCTCTTTTGCCCACACATCTGCAGAGGCAGGACAAGACCATAAAGCATGAACAACTTCTTCCTCTTCTTGAAGGCATACTGGGCATTTTGAGTCCTCCAACACTCTTTTTTTACAAAGATTCAGCTTAGTTGGAAAGATATTGTGAAGGTCCCTCCAAATCATATGCTTCCACTTCCCTGGCACCTGTAATGACCATACACTCTTCCATCTCTCCCCCTCTCTCTCAACACTTGAAGCTTGTCCTTTCATCTCTATACTTCTTTGGATTTCTACATGGTAGGCACTTCTAACAGAGTACTTACCATCCTTAGTCAAATTCCATATTATTTTATCAGATGCACCCATTTGACTCAAAGGGATATCACATATGACAGAAGCTTATTATTCACTAAACACCTCCCTGACCAACTTGTGGTTCCAATTTCTTGTCCCATTATCAATCAATTCACACACCTTTGCATCAGAGTTTAAAACCCTTACTGGAGATTGGACAGAGAAAGAGCTGGGTACAGGCAGCCATCTTTGACCCCAAATCCTTATATCCCTTCCATCTCCCACCCTCCACCTCATTCCATTCCTTACTACCTCTTGTACTGACCACAAACTTCTCCATATATATGAGGGCACACTACCCAACTTTGCCTCAATAAAATTTTCTTCCTTAAAATACTTCTCTTTAAAGATTTTTGCAACCAAAGAATCCTCCCTTTTCATAAGTCTCCAAACCTGTTTGCCAACATTGCTTTATTAAAATTTTGCATATCCCTAAAGCCAAGACCACCCACCCTTTTAGATTCCCCCAACTTCAGCCAACTTTTCCAATGTATACCCGCATCCTTCTTGCCTTGTTTCCACCAGAACCTTGCCATAATTGCCTCAAGATCATTACACAACTTCTTTGGTAGTTTAAACACACTCATTGAGTATGTTGGTATGGCTTGAAGCACTGCCTTGATCATTATTTCTTTCCCTACTTTGGATAAAAAAATGTTTTTCCAGTTCTGGATTTTTTGCCAAACTCTTTCTTTGATACCTTGGAAAGTTCTATACTTCGCCCTTCCCACCATTACTGGGAGTCCAAGGTATCTTTCATAACTATCACATCCAGATGCCCCTATCACCTTCACCATCTCATCTTGCACTGACTTCTTGGCATTTGAGCTGAACATAATTGTTGTTTTCTGTTTATTAATAGTTTGGCCATATGCTAGCTCATAGTTGCCCAAGATACCATCAATTCTCTTCCACTTCCCAATTTTGGCCCTACAGAAAATTACACAGTTATCAGCAAACATAAGATGATTAATCTTAGTCCCTCCTCTTACAGCTGAAGCACCTCGAATTTTTCCTTCTTGCTCTGCACTGTTCAGTAGCTGACTCAACCCCTCAGCACAAACCAGAAAAAGGTAAGGCCACAATGGATCCCCTTACCTTAGACCTCGAGAGGGCTTGATATGTTTCCCGACAATGCCATTTACTATGACTGAGTAGGTAACTGAGCTCACACATTTCATTAAAAGCTCTGTCATCTTCATTCCAAACCCCAAGTTCAACAACATTTCCTTTAAGAATACCCATTCAACTCTGTCATAAGCCTTTGCCATGTTCAGCTTCACAGCCATACAACCAATTCTACCTTTCTTTCTTGTCTTCATAGAGTGTAACAACTCATAAGCAATCATTATGTTATCAGAAATTAGCCTTCCAGGAATGAATGCACTCTGATTTAGGGATATACAGCCTTGCAATACCTCTTTCACCCTATTTGCTAGTACCTTTGAAATAAGTTTGTAAAACACATTACAAAGGCTTATTGGTCTAAAATAACTTACTGAATTTGGAGTTTTCACTTTAGGGATTAAAGCAATCAGAGTATGATTAATTCCATCCCTCATTTCCCCTCCATTTAAGAAGTCTATAACAGTCTCACAAACCTCATTTCCCACCACCTCCCAATGACTTTTATAGAAACCCACTCCAAATCCATCAGGTCCAGGGGATTTTAAAGAAGACATTTGCTTTAAAGCCCTTTCCACTTCTTCAGGTAGAAACTTTCTCTCCATTCTCCTCCTCTTCTCATTATCAATTTTCAAATCCACCCCACCAACACAGGACTCTACTTGCTCTAGTGTAGGATTTGAGGAAGAATAAATCCCACTAAAGTATTCTCTAAATGCATTTTTAATTTGTTCCCCACCCTGCACCTCATTCCCCTCCGCATCATCAATCTTTACCATTACACTTTTTCTTTTTCTTTGAGAAGCACATGTATGAAAATATCTTGTATTTCTGTCTCCCTGGTGAAGCCAATGTCTCTTAGCTCTAATCTTCCATTTCAGATTCTCCCTTTCCAACAACTCCTCCACTTCCTTACTTTTTTCTTTTATTAGAGCAAACTGTGAAGTATCTTCCCTCTCTTGCAGTTTCTTTAACTCACCTATTTTTTCTGTTAATTCTTTTTCTCCTCCCTTCAATTTTTGTCTGCTCCATTGACTCAAAGCCCCCTACACCCTGACAGCTTATTTTGAATTTTTTCTTGTGGCCCCATTTTTCTTCTGCTTCTTTCCCATACTTCCTTCACAACCTCCCTACACCCTTCACCCACATCCCAGCTTATTTCATATTTGAAAGAATAACCTCTTTTCACCCCACCCTTTCTTACTGCCCAATTTGCAGTTAGTACCACTAGGCTGTGATCTGAGCATACAGCAGACAAAATATCCACTCAACTCTCCACAAATTTATTTCTCTAGCAATGATTTGCAACCATTTGATCTAACCTTTCTCTGATCACAGATCCATGCTTCTGCCCATTACACCAAGTAAATTTACTCCCCCTTCATCCTAGGTCTGCTAGATCTCCATCTTCTAACACCCTTCTAAATGCCTCCATTTGTTCCTCCCTTCTATCACTTCCCCCTTGTTTCTCACTATTACATAATATTTCATTAAAATCTCCCACTACTAGCCACCCCTTAATTTGCCCAGGATCAAAAGATCCCAAGAACCTTGCCTTTTATTCGAATCTGGATGCCCACAGAAAGCAGTAAGTAGCCATTTATTTCCCCCATCCCCCATCACCATCATCAATCCAGCAATTGATGTGTCTATGGGAGAAATCAATCAACTCCACCCTCTCTTCTGTCCTCCACAGTAGTAGAAGACCTCCACTAAAACCTCTCGAGTCCACCCTTACACAACCCTCAAAACCCATTCTCTTCAGCAACATACACCCTTTATTTACTGACATTCTAGTTTCAATCAAAAATACTATATCAGGCCTAGTTTCCCTTACTGTTCGAGGGTTGCCTAGCCTTCAACAGTTTCAACTTAAGATTTTCATGGCTGTTGGCGGGGCTGCCTCACAGCCTCCGCCAATACATTTGATACCTCAACTATTCTTCCCCCTTTTTTAGCTTTGATTTTTTTCAGACCCCTCATACTACCTCCCTCTTCTATCCCCTCCCCTAGTAATTTTCTCTTTGAACTTTTCAGGGCCTTAGTAACAAGATTACAACCTTTTTCCCTTGCCCTCCTCTTCCATCTCCCCCCATACACATTTTCCTCCATATCTTCTCTATCACTATTTTTTGAATTTTTTTTCCCCCTCAACTTCTTTCACCTCTCCTTTACTCCTACTCTGCATTTCTTCTGCTACCCCCTCCTCTCCTCCTCCTTTTTGCAGCAACATTAGTTTTCCTATACCCACCCCTTTATTACTAGCTTCAGGCCCCATAATCTCTCCTTCTACTACTTCTTCATTTTTAGAATCTTCAATGCCCATTTTTACCTTCACAACCTCCCTTACCACTTCCTCCTCCCTTCTTTTCTCATTAAAACTTTCTTCAACTTTCTCACCCCCTCCTTTTACCCCTCTTTCTTCACTCATAGCCTCCCCCACCATCCCCTCTTCCCTATTTTCCCCTTCCTTTTCACTCACCTCTTTACCCCATCTATCTCTCCCTCCCACATTCTCACTACTCCCAGGGTGAAAACCACCTCTATTCCTTCTAAAAGAATCACTTCTCCAGAAGGCTCCCTTAGTAGCTTTTTCAGCCCGAAGCCATGCCCCATACTGAGGCCCCTTTCCCCTTCCCCCACCTATCTTACAACAACCAGACTCATCATGAACCATAAGCCCACATTCAAAACATAATCGAGGCAGTTTTTCATATTTAAAACTCACCCACACCTTCTTACCTTCCACAGCAATCATGCGCCCTCTTGTAATAGCTTGCTGGATTGGGATCTCAATTCTCACTCTCAATGAGCTGCCCCATCCAATGCCATCCTCAAGAACATCAACCTCTAAAACCCTGCCCACCGTACTTCCAATCATCCTCCCACATTCTTCATTCATACTTCCCAGAGGTAGATTCAGCATTCTGATCCAAAACACTTCAGTGTCAAACATTATAGATTGTGCTTGAGCCAATCCATCAAACAGTTTGAGTACGTAAATGTGGTTATCAAATAACCATGGTCGGCCATCCAGCACTCTATCCTTATCTACGTGAGTTGAGAATGTGATAATGAATGTGTTTGTCCCAATCTCCTGGAACCTTGTTGGCTTGCTCACCCTCCAGATCTTCCCCATCGTGGATTCCACAAATTCCTTCCCAATCTGTCTATCAATCCAGATCTTCCCAACCAAACTCTTCCCCCCTTTCTCTCGCATGCTTTCCTCCATTCCACCAAGCCCAATTAATGAGCTCTCCTTCTCCGTCAGCTTGAAGTTCTCCCACATTCCTTCCAGCCCCTCCATACCTTCCCCCGTCGTCACCATCCTACCTCAGCAATCTTCCTGCCATAACTGCCTTACCAGACTTTTCCAGGCAAAAAACTCCACCTCTAACAGAAAGCTAGAGAGGATACTCCATAATCCCAAAATAATTGCTGCAGATTAATGACTTTACATATTGAATACAAGAGGTTTATTTCAAAAAATAAAAAAAATAAAAAAATGTCAAGACCCAACTTTTGATGACAATAGCATTTCTGACATGTGATATCTAATGGATCCCAAATAAATAGATAAAAAATATAGACGAACAACTTGTACGACTTTGGATTAAAATAAATTATAATTTTAAAAAAAATTTAATTTGACTTTTACTTTGATTTAATGTATTTAAATGTTTAAAATAATTATTTATTAAGAATTGTAAATGAGTTGTTATTGAGTTGTAACCCTATCTCTGAGTAGTTTAATGCGATTCTTCCAATTATAATATTTTTATAAAATGAATCTAATGTAATCTATTAAGCTACGTTTAAATATTATATATAAAATCTCAGTATAAAGCTATTATTTCTCATAACTTTTTATTTCTTGAACAAATAGAAAACCTTAAAAGTAATTGGATATATTATGTGTGATGACCCGCTTTTGCGTGTATTTTCATTGAAGGGTTGTTTTTATTTTAATTAATATATTAGTTTATTTTAATTTATTGTGTTTAAAATTGGTTTTTAATTTATTGGATGTTGTGTTTTATTTATTTATTTGTTTTACGGTTTTTTAATCTCTTTCTCGGCGGTTTTGTTTTGTTGTCCGGAGTGAGGATTGGACCTTATTTCTTCCTACATCTCTTTTTCTTCCTTTTTCCTTTTTCCTTTTTCCCTTTTTCTCTTTTCTTTTTCTTCTTTCTTTTTCTTTTTCTTCTTTCTTCTTCTTTTCTTCTTTCTTCCCACGTTCCGTCGACCCTCTCTCTCTCCTCTCCCACGCCGTAACCAGCTCAGCCCCTCGACCCACCGTCGTCCGGCCACCGTGCGGCACACCGCCCCCACCGGTCGAAGCCCCTCACTCCGGCGCACCTCCCCACCGAACCTCAGCCCCATCCGGCCAGCCGTTTGGCTGGAAAACGCCCTTGAAGCCCCCACGGTTTTTGCCCCGATCCGCCGCCATCGCTCCACCTCCGGCCACCACTTCTTCACCACTTCATCACCGGTTCCTTGCCGTCCTAACCCACCCATTTCCGGCCCCTAATAGCCACCGTAACAGCTCCCACGAGCTAGCTTTCCATTTTGGGAAATTTGGCCTCCCTCCACCGTTTTCGCCGCCACCCACGGCCAACCACCACTTCCAATAGCTTCATAATCATTCTTAGACCATTCCCTATCAATCACAAGCCCTGGTTTGTCCCCGTTCAAAAGTGGGTATTTTACAACCCACGGCCACAGTGAATTTTCACTGTTACGTTGCTTTTTCTCCGCCGTTTGCAACGCTGCAAGCTTTCTAAAAATACCGTATAGGGCTGTAAGTATTTTCCAAACCCTATTTTCAGATTTAAATATATTTTGCTCATTCAATAATTTATCTGTTGGTTGGCTGATTCCGGACTAAGTCCGAGGAGTTCGGGGGTCGGATGGATGGAGGATGGAGTTGCTTGTTTGATTGATATATGTTGGTTGATTATTTTTGTGCATTGATTTAGCATTTACATGGTGCATGCACGTGTGTTTTTATTTAATTGAGAAAAGCCTGTTTAATTGGCGTAAGTGGACTTATGGGTGCGTGTGTATCACGACCCCAAGTCGGGATGGGGTATTATCTCGGTGGAGCTCCTCTGGTCACTCGGGAGCGGAATAAACTGAGTGACGTCCCCTGAGTTATCACTGGGTGACGACAGGAGCGGGGGCTAGGGGATGCTTGGCTACGAACGCGCCGGGCGCGGAATCGGGCATCGCTCTACACACCGACTCCGTGGCCCTTCGCTGGTGAGGGCTAGAGGATGCTTGGCTACGAATGTGCGAGGCGCAGAACTGGGCATCGCTCGTTAGGTGTCACATGCGTGGTGGTACTGGAGCCAGGGTGTGCGGATGACCCCTAGGGGAGGTCATGGTGCATACGGATTAAGTGGATAATGGTTTGAGTTGGATAAAGGCCAAATGTGACTTTTGGTGTGATATTTGGAAAGGATGTGTTTTTGGGCCAAATGGGATTTTTGGCGTGTATGGAAAAATATGTTTTTATGGGTTTGCGCATTGGCATCACTTCATGCATATTGTTTGAGTTCTATATGCTTTTATCTGGTGGTGTTTGGATTTTACTTACCTGCGGTACCATTTTTGGTTCCGTAGATTTTCGTGCAGGATTTGAGGAGGAGGAGGAGGCTGAGCCCGAGGATGCGGCTCTGCTGGAGTTTTGAGTCGAAGTTATGCTTTATAGTTTGGTTTAAAACTATATTTGTGTTTTTGTAATATTTTATTTATGTATGTTTTAAACAGCTTGTTTTATATTAAGAAAAATTCTGGTACTTAGTTATATGACTTTCGTTATCCGCTGCGTGTTCCTTCGTACACATCTGTTGCTTTTGCACACACTTGGCACTCGTCGATAGGGTGGTGACCCGGGTTGTCACCATCCGGACGTTTCGATTTCCCCGTGTCCGTGTGTGGGGATTTGGGGGCGTCACATTATGTGTTTTGTATGATGTTTACTATTGTTGGGATATAATCATGAGATACGACATCTCTACATGAGTATTAAATGTTTATATATTCCCTCAATTGTCATAAAACTTTTTAAGAATTATTTTTACAAATTTTTATTTAATGAATAATAATTATAAAAAATCTAAAATTCGAGTAAAACATTTAGTGCTTTTATTAATAGTTATTGATTGATCGTTATTAAATTTGTAACGACTATCATTGTTCTTTAATATTGGTCTCTCACTTGACCAAAGTGTCAATAAGATATGGATCATCAAAACACCAAACCATCCACTTTAAAAAACAATTTCTCGATGCTTTTTATGGTTTACTTGTATTGTAGAATATTTGATCGTCATGAAAGAATATTTTTAGCTTGATGGTGGTGAAATATTTTAATTAAAGACAAAAATGGTGGAATGTGTTAGGTAACGAAGGAAGAGAGAGAAAATCCAAGAAAAGGAAGTCCAACAAGTCCTTTTACATGTTATGAGCCTTCCTTCTATACCTTTTTCAAATGTATTCCCCTAATCTTCAGCTACCACCTGTCCTTCCTTTTTTGGGTGGTTATTCACATGACTTGGTTGTTTCTAAGGATGTCGAAGATGGTTCTTGTATTTTCCAGGAAATGGATGTGATTCCCAATCTTTTGGAATTTCCCAGCTGTTAACGCATGTCTTAACATATTGAGATTTGGATAATATAGAGTAGGGGTGGTAATATATGACACGACCTGTGAATTCGACACAAATACGACATGAAATAAGCAGTTTTGGATTTGATATAAATAGGTTTGGTTCAAAACTAAATGACCCGAAAAGACATAATTAATAACCTGGTCAATTGTAGGTCAATCTCGAAACCCCCTGTAACTTCCCTTTTGGCCTTAGAAATATCATGAAATCTCGAAAGGATTTCATAAATCAAGCGATCGATTAAGTTTTAGTTCATTAGCATCTTTGGATCCCGATCCACTACGAAGATGGAATTGTCTTTTTATTTATTTGAGGCACTTTGTAGTATAAATTTTATGAAACAGATTGTACCATTAAACTCATATGAATATTTAGGACTCTATAGTGTAATAAAAATTTTTGAATTTTTCGGGTGAAGAATAATAACCCTTTGAGAGAGCGTCATGTGGCATATGGTTCTAACAGCTGTCAAATCACCGCATAGCATGTCCAAATCAGCTTAGGATCACTAGAAAACATTTCTAGACACGTAGCACAATCTTAAATTTTTTGGGTGAAGAATAGTAATCATTTGGGAGAGCGCCACATGGCATATGGTTCAAATAGCTGTCAAATCACCATATAGGATGTCCAAATTAGCTTAGGATCATTAGAAAATATTTTTGGAAACATAGCACAATCATAGCCATCCATTTAAAAATCCAATTGACACTTGTTAAGAGGAATACACATGTGTAAGGTGAATGCAGTGTAAATTAAGCAAGTGAATAGGATTCTTACATAATTCACTATTTCATCCACTCAAGCATTGTTTGGCCAACCAAAAAGAGGATTTCCCCTAATGAAACCCAAAAATTGATGGTGCATGTGACGCTCCCAGATTCCGTTTGGGATCGGACGGACATCCGAATCGTCGAGACATACAACACAAGGTTACTTGCCTCCGTTCATGACATATAAGATGTAATGTTCCTAACATGAATTTAGTATTATCCAATATTTGCAGCAGATAATTTTTTTTTTGAGCAATACTACGCACCAAACTTATAATATCCCAAATAGTTAAATCATAATCCAAGCATACTTAACAAAATAAATATCCACGATTTTAGTAGGAGTCTTAAAAGATTGTAATTTCAAAAACATGCGAGGCCAGACTCCATATTTACATTATCAAAAAAATACTATTGAGGAAGTTCATCAAGTAACTCGACTAACGAGGCCATAATACTATCTAAAAACTAACTACGGAAGTTGTAAACTCCGTATCGTGTCTGCGGTGTCTAGTCAACCTCCTTCAGTCTACCAATGTCTGCTCCTTGCTTTGATCCTAACATATCGCCTACCATTTGGGGGGAGTGGTAGTTGGGACTATCATGGTGGATTGGATTACAAATGTCAGTAAGTTAACAGAAAACTCCCACATAGGTTAATGATGCATGCATGGCAGTGAAAGCATGAATGCATAATTAAAGTCATAAGTAAGTATAGCATAACTTGACATATAGCATGGCATAACTGACATAACCTAAACTGAAACGTGGACTGAACTTGACTTGACATGACATGAACTTGAACTTATAATATAACATGGGCTAGCAACATAACATGAACGTGAACTTGAAACATAACATGGACTTGAATCATAGTATGAACGTGAACATACATAACATAAACATGAACTTGAATTTAACATAAACCTGAGCATAACATGACATAAATGTGAACTTGAGACACAATATAAATATGAACATAACATAACATGAACGTGAACTTGAAACATAACGTGAACATGAACATAACATAACAAGATATGAACATGAACTTGAAACTTAACGTGAACATGAACATAACATGTATGTGAACATAACATGAACTTGATCTGAAACTTAGTCTTATCTCATGGGGTCACCATGATTGCTTATTCTTAACTTCTTGACATGAACTTGGAATCTTGTTCAATAGACTTAATTAATAACGTGACCATATGGGTGCTACATGGGTCCCTTTGAGCCTTGTGTCCTTGATGATTACCGCATCATAACACATGTATCTACACCAGCTGTGAGTGCGTTAATACGTACTCCATAGTTTTTGTGGCTCCATGTATTCTACGTGTCACAATTGTTGTGTCTCACGTAGTGTATGCTCCACAGTTGTTGTGACCCCATGAATTGTTTGTGCCACATTTACTATGAACACACATAAAATAAAATATGGCACCATCGGCGTTAGTGCGTAGCGCGCTCCGGTGACCAGCTAATTAGGCCCCATTCGCAACCTATTAACTGTACTTCATCAACCCAGGGAATTTTACACCTATTTAGACACTCCAGTGTGAACAAATGAGTTCCACTAGGATATTATCTCATCCTAGCACTTAGAGTCATGATTGACATGAATAACTTAACATAAATGTGATCTGAAATTTGACTTAACATAAACTTGATCTGACTTCTTTACTTAACATGACATACTTATAATGGTGAATATTACATGATATGACATACATGTAGCATGTGGCATACTTAACATGGCATACTTATAACATATAGCAATACGTGACAGAATAGATTGTATAACAGATAAATATTCATGACAGAATAAATCATGCATAACAAATAAACATGTAATGACATGGCATGGCATGACATATATGATAACATACATACATAAATTGTAGTTCCCTTACCCATCACACATACACAGTAAGATGATATTAAGTTAGAAGCTAACTTACCTCGATCGTCGCGTTCTACGAGAATAAAGCGCGAAACACAAGGAACTGTAAAAAGGTATTCTAAAAGTTAGAAATTTAATTACTAACAATTAGAAATGTGTAAAAGAGATGTAAGTTTTAGTACTGCAAGGTCACGAGTCTCCTCTCTTTCTTTTCTCTCGAAAAGAAGAGGTGGTGTGGGAAGGGTGCGATAGGCACGTGAGGGTGGTTATAACGGCCTTCCAGTTTGTTACAGGGCAAAGGAGAGAGAGTTTCTCTGGTGGAAACAGGCGAGGTAGGGGATTTCAGTTCAGAGCTACGGTGGTTTAGGGGCGGAGGGAGAATAGAAAGCTACGGCAGAGAGGAAGTTATTGTGAGGGAAGAGTGTGCTTCTAATCGGCAGAAGGAGAATGGAGACACTGGAGGAGAAATGGAAGTGCCTCAGATTGAGAGAAGAGGAGATAGTCGACATAGAGCTTGAGGATGATCCCTCGACTGAGCTAGTCTACAAAGAACAACGAAGCCTGCTGGGAAAGCTATGCTCACCAAGAGTGATTAGCAAGGAGGTGCTGGAAGCCACTTTAGCGAAGATCTGGAGACTGAGCAAAGTCGTGAAGTTAGCAGAGGTAAAATCTAATGTTTTCGCTCTAATGTTTGAAACTATTGCTGATAAAGAGAGGGTGTGGGCTGGCAGGCCGTGGTTGTTTGACAATCACTTGCTAGCTCTTAAGGAGTTCGAAGGATATACTCCTTTGAATAGAGTGAAATTTGAATCGGAGAGTTTTTGGCTGAGGATGCATGACTTGCCTCTGTCATGTATGACAAAAAGTCGAGCTGAGCAGATAGGGGCCTCTGTGGGTAAGGTCGAAGATGTGGAGGTGCAGGAGGATGGAAGTGGTTGGGGGAACTACATTAGAGTACAGTTGCATTTGGATCTAACCAAACCAATTGCAAGAGGGAGAACAATTAAGGTCAAAGGATCTAGTTACTGGATTCCTTTTACCTACGAGAAATTACCAAAGATCTGTTTCTCTTGTGGTTGTATAGTACATGGGGAGGAGGGCTGTTATGGAGGTAATGTTCAGGAGAAGGGTGAAGCTGATCAATATGGCTCATGGTTGCGAGCTAAACAACAAAACAGAACCAGGGGCTATAGTGGAGGTTTTTGGAGAAGGGAGGATGGAAGTTGGTGGAGGAAGGAGGAAGAAAATATGAATCAAAAAGGGGTGGGGAATTTTGACAGCAAGAAGAAGAATGAGAGTGAGAAAAGAGGGGTAGGAGCAGAAGATGGGGAGAGGGTCAATAATGAGGTAGTTAGAAGTCAAGAGGAGAGAGTAGAAAAAAGTATGGAAGAAGGGAATAAAAACACTGAGGGGGAAGGGGTCGGGAATAAGGTTGGGTTTGTGGCAGAAAATATTTTAAGTGAAATAGAAAATTATGGAACAAATGTGGTGATAGTGAAGGGGGGTAAGGTAGGAGGGTGTGGGAATAATGAGGTAGAAAACCAACAAGTTAAGAAGGGAGGATGGAAAAGAAAGGCCAGAGCAAAAGGGAAGATGGGTGAGGCTGTTTTCTCAGGTGAAATGCAGAAAAAAAGAAGCTGTGAAGGGGGTGGGGCAGGAGAGGATACGGGCACTAAAAAGAAGGGGAAATGGGGTAGTGAGGTGGGAGAGGAGGAAAACTCAAACATGATGGCGGTGGCTGTTTCTCAGCCCCGCCAAGCATTATGAAACTCCTAAGTTGGAACTGTCGAGGGTTGGGGAACCCTCAGACAGTTCAAGATCTCTGCAATATGGCAGAGAAGAATAAACCCAGCTTAGTGTTCATTATGGAAACTAAGTCTGTAAGAAAAAGTTTTGAAAACGTAAAAAAGAGATTAAATAGTGAAGGCTGTTTTGTGGTAGAAGCAGTGGGAAAAGGAGGGGGATTGGTTCTGTTATGGACTGCTCAAGTGAGAGTGGAAGTGGTAAATTACTCTCAAAGGCATATAAATGTTTGGGTAGAGGAGGAGGAAGAAAAAGGTTGGTTACTAACCTGTTTCTATGGGCATCCAGAAACTGCAAGAAGAAAAGAGAGTTGGGCTTTGTTGAAGTCTTTCAAGCCTCCAAGAGGCATTGGTTGGTGCATAGTTGGGGATTTCAATGAAATCCTTACAAATGATGAAAAATGGGGGGGAAAAGCAAGGTCAGAAAGTCAGATGGTGATGTTTAGGGAAGTCCTACAGGAAGGTAATTTGCATGATCTCGGGTGGAAAGGGCATAAGTACACATGGAGTAATGCTCATGGGGATGAATCTTTCACAAAGGAAAGACTGGACAGGGCTATAGCAAACCATACTTGGATTCAAAATTATAAAGAAACATGGGTTGAGGTATTGGAAGCCAGGACCTCAGATCATAAGCCCCTGCTGATGCACATGATAAAACCAGAAAGTAGAAGGGGGGTCTGGAAGAGAAGCTTCAAATATGAGGCTTCCTGGGCTCTTGAGGAGGATTGTAAGGAGGTTCTACAAGAAGTATGGAAGAAGAAAGATGCAGAAAGTTCGAAGCCAAATTCAGTCATGGATTTATTGAAAAGAAGTGGGGCTGCTCTACTAAGATGGAGTAAAATAAAGAGGAGGGGGGGAAACAGAGAGATAGAAGAAAAAACAAAAATTTTACAAAACTTACAAAAAGAGGAAAGTAGTTGTAACATTGAAGAGATAAGGCAAGTAAAGAAGGAGCTGAACCTGTTACTGGAGAAAGAGAACATTAGATGGAAACAAAGAGCTAAATGTAATTGGTATAGGCATGGAGATAGAAACACTAAATATTTTCATGCATGTGCCAATCAAAGAAGGAAAAGAAATTTCATTAAGAGTGTATATGATGATGATAACAGGAAGTGGGAGGGGCATCATAAAATTGAAGAGAACTTCAGGGCATATTTTGAGCATTTGTTCCAATCTACAAACCCAAGTGAAGAAGATATTGAAGCATGTTTGGGAAGTTTGATAGAAAGGGTGACACTCGAGATGAATGATAAGCTGATGAAGAGCTATACTAGAGTAGAGGTGGAGCAAGCTTTGAAACAAATGGCACCTCTAAAGGCCCCTGGTCCAGATGGCTTTGGACCATGCTTCTATCAAAACCATTGGGAGGTGGTATCCGAAGAGGTTTGTTCCTCTGCCCTAGCTTTTTTAAACGGGAACCCTATGGAATCAGCCCTTAATCATACACATATAGCCCTAATTCCCAAGTGCAAAGAACCAAAAAAAGCCAGTGAGTACAGACCTATAAGCCTATGTAATGTCATGTATAAAATAGTTTCTAAAACTATTTCAAATAGGCTTAAAAATGTCCTTTCAGTCATTATTTCACCAACTCAAAGTGCCTTCCTGCCAGGAAGGTTGATAAATGATAATATAATGGTGGCTTATGAGGTGTTGCACTCTATGAAGTTCAGAAAGAGAGGGAGGGAAGGGAGTATGGCTTTAAAATTAGATATGTCAAAAGCTTATGATAGGGTGGAGTGGGCTTTCTTAGAGGCTGTTATGACCAAGCTAGGCTTCCATAAGGATTGGGTGAAACTAGTTATGAGCTGTGTAAAATCAGTTTCATTTTCTGTACTGATAAATGGATGTCCTGGAAAAAAGTTTTGGCCTAAAAGGGGTTTGAGGCAGGGGGACCCTTTGTCACCCTACCTTTTTATCCTTTGTGCAGAAGGTTTGAGTACCCTCTTGAACTCTTATGAAGACCAAAAGCTGACAAGAGGAGTGCAAGTAGCTAGAGGGGGTACGAGTATAAATCACCTGTTATTTGCTGATGACTGCATTCTCTTTGGAAGAGCCAAGATAGAAGAGTGGAATAGATTGCAAGAAGTGTTGAAAAAATATGAAAAAGCCTCTGGACAGTTTCTGAATAAAGAAAAAACCTCTGTGTTTTTCAGTAGTAATACAAGGGAAGGGGATAAAAAGAGGATAGTTGAAGCAGGGGTGGCTGTAGCTTGTGGGAGTTATGAGAAATATTTGGGCCTTCCAACTATGGTAGGAAGATCCAGCTTCAAAACTTTCAGAGTTCTAAAAGAAAGAATATGGCAGAGGATTACAAGCTGGAAGAACAATTTCTTGTCCCAAGCTGGGAAAGAAATATTGATCAAGGCTGTTTTACAAGCAATACCTACCTATACTATGTCAGTTTTCAAACTCCCAAGAAAACTATGCTATGAGATAAACATGCTTTTCTCGAGATTCTGGTGGGGCAAACAGCAGGTAGATAAATGCATACACTGGAGGAAATGGGAGAAGTTGGGTGAGCAAAAAAGTAAAGGAGGGTTGGGATTCAGGGACTTGGAGTCTTTTAATATGGCTCTTTTAGCAAAGCAAGGTTGGAGGCTTTTAAAGTTTCCATCCTCTTTAGCTAGTGTGATCTATAAAGAGAAATATTACAAGCATTCCAGCTTCTTGGAAGCTAAACTGAGTTCAAAACCTTCCCTCATTTGGAAAAGTGTATGGGATGCTAGAAGCCTAGTAGAAGAAGGTTTAAGGTGGAGAGTGGGGGATGGCAGTAAGATAAATGTATGGGGCACAAAATGGCTGTCTTCTCCCTCATCTTTCTCTATACAGTCACCAGTTTCTGTTTTGCAGGCAGATGCAAAAGTTGAAGAACTCATTGACAAGCCAATGGGAGGATGGAATGAGAATAAAATCCGAGCCATCTTTAAGCAAGAGGAAGCAGACCAGATCTTGAGAATTCCACTCAGTAGAGGGATAGCAAAAGATAAAATATATTGGGGACTTACAAAGAAGGGAGTGTTCTCAGTGGGCAGTGCATACTACTTACAGCTGGAAAGAAGGAAGAGGGAAAAGGGTGAAAGCTCCTTGAGGGACTATACGGATGAAAGATGGAAGCACATGTGGAATTTAACAGTGCCCAATGTTACAAAGCTATTCTTATGGAAGGCTGGAAACGATCTCCTACCTACCAAAGGAAACCTATTCAAAAGGAAGATAGTGGAAGAAAGGTCATGTCCAGTGTGCAATGCAGAGAATGAAACTATAATGCATGTGCTTTGGACCTGCCCTGCTGCAAATGACATATGGGCTGAACCAGGAAGTTTTGTTCATAAGTGGAGCAGAAAAGAAGAAGACTTCATGGAGTTATGGGAAAGAATGATGCAGAATTTGAATAAGAACCAATTGGAGGAGGTGGCTATGATACTCAGAAGAGTGTGGTTGCGTAGAAATTCTTTTGTTTTTGAAAAAAAGATGATATGTCCTAAAGGAGCAATAAGGGCAACAAAGGAAGCTTTATTAGAATACCAGAATGCCCAGGTCCCTCAAACTCTGGAAAAGCAAGTTCAAAGACCTGTAAGAGAGAAGCAGAAATGGGAAAAACCAGTGAGTGGTTATGTAAAAGTGAACTGGGATGCTGCCTTAGTAACAAAAAAGGAAAAAATGGGAGTTGGCATAGTTATAAGGGATGAAGAGGGAGACTCAATGGTGGCTGTATGTGATCAACAGAGTCATGTGGAAGACCCCATGGTGGCAGAGTGCTTAGCCTTGCGCAAAGCTCTAGAACTATGCATTGATCTAAACATCAGGCAGGCTATATTTGAAGGGGATGCAAAAACTGTTATTATGGCAGTTAATAGGGAAGAAGAGGATATGTCAAGCATTGGTTCTGTGATTGAAGATGTAAAGATTCTTTTTAAACAGAATAGAGAATGGAAATTGCAGTTTACACACAGAGAAAACAATATAGTAGCACACACTTTAGCTAGGAATGCTTTAAACTTGTTAGAACAGAAAGTTTGGATAGAAGATATGCCAGCCTTCATTGTGAAGGAGCTGGAATCAGACAAGCTGTATAGAAGAAATATTCATTAATGAAATTCTGAGGAATCTTTTCAAAAAAAAAAAAAAAGAAATGTGTAAAAGAGACAACTTAGAGTAAAATTACCATTTTACCCTTTACATGTGGGAAAATAACCATTTTACCCTTGACTTAAGGATTTCACATCCTAACTCCAAAAATTTTTAAAATTTACAATCCTCATGTAAATTTTGTCCTAAAATCAAATATCAACTCAGAAAAATTTAAAACAAATCACAACTATGGGAAACACACTATGGCCGAAACATCTATAGGCCATTTCTCTTGATGTTTGTTGTGATTCCTTACAACTTCAAAACTCATGCTTAACCCAAAATTTTACAACAAAAATCTTCCTATCTTAAGTTTAAAACCATACTTAAAACATCCATTTAGAAATAGCTAATAATCAACCCCAAACGTTTTTTGTAAAAAGATCCAAACACTTGAATCATAAGTTTTGACCTAAATCAAAACATCTCCAAGAATTCCAAAAATCAAATTTTACTTCTAACATATTCAAAATATCATCCTAAGATCAATAATGCTTTACATCATCAAACCAAAGTCACCAAAATCACAAAATAGCACTTGGAGTTTTTGGTTTTACACTTAGCCCAAAAACAGAAACTTTTTCCTCAACTAGCTTTGATAAATCTCTTGATCAATGGCTTAAGAAGGCGATATCTTAGAAATAAAGCATCACATGGTTTAAAAATGTGTCCTAAATAATATCCAACCATCAAACTTAAAATCACATGACTAAAAATCAATAAAACATGGATCTAATCCAAAAACATCAAATTTTAGGCCCAACCGAAATCCTCTTGCATAGAAAACTCATATATTTGAAAATAACACTAAATCTATTCAAAATAACATCCTAACATGAAAATAAGAGACTTAGGATCATCATATAAAAATATTAAAGCCTTTAGAGTAAGATCAAACCTCGAAATATTCAACTTTTCTCCAAACAAAAACTGTTTTTTCACTTCCCGTTTTCAAGTTTCTAGATCTAAGGAAATCTATCATCAAAAACTTTATTCATGCAATAAAAACTCAATGGAAACTCAAAAAAATATGCTAAAAACACTCCATAAAATTTTCAAACCAAGATATGTCCATTAGCTTGGTCAAAAACTCCAAAACATAACATACTTTCTATGGTTAAAAATATTTTTTACCAAACAAATGACCATGTAATGATACTAATAATATATCTATGGAAACTAGACTTAAATATGAACAACTTTTAATAAGGAGTAATTGTATGAAAATACTTACATAGGGTCGAGAATCGCCACGCAAAAATACCCAGAAATTTGCCTGAGAGAGTGCTTTTGGGTTTCTCTCTAAGAACGGGGTGAAGAAGTGATTAAAGGGAAAGAAATGTTTCTTGCATGACTCTATACTTCTGGAGGGGGAAGATATGAACTTGAATAACCATTGATTGGAGTAGCTATGTGACATAAAGTGGAGAATAGATAGGAAAAAGGATTGCCTGCAAAAGCTGTGAGATTTGGAGGTTGATGGGGTGGGTTTCTCCATCTCATCAAGGCACTATTGGGTGTAGCCAAGGGCAGAGAATGGTCTACCATGTGGGGGAGGAAACTTCTTCAAGAAGCTTTGCCAAGGTGGCCAAATTCATGGGCCTTGGTGGGCCTCAACCAAGTGTGTTTCAATTTGGAGTTTAAAGGGGGTTTGGTTAGGGTTTGAGATGCTATCAAGCCCAAATCCAATTTTTCTTAGCCCAATCAAATTTTCAAGATTTAAAAGGTTGGATAATGATGTCATAACAAGGAGTTGAGAAATTAATAGCATGTGGAAGTGATTTAATCAAGTGATTAAACACAATGCTAGAAAATGGATTAAAAAGGGTTTAAAGGCCAATTTAGGATTTGGGGAAACTGTTTAGGGTTTTGGTTTCAACCAAGCTTTTGGAGTTTCAAATGGATTCTAACCATTTAGGGTTTCACTAGGGTTGAAACCCTCTTTGATCTGGCTCAATTTGGTTGATCAAATGAAACAAGTTTTGCTTAGGTGGCATGATCTTACACCTTGATTTCCTTAACAAATCCATCTAATGGTTTCTCTTTATGCCAAGTGTCTAATACTATTCACTATGTGTGGCTAAGATCTTACCAAGTGTCCAAATAAAACTTCTCTAACCTAAGTTGGACATTCCACACTGTGATTTTGAAAACACTGCACTTAGTATGCTTACTGAGGTTACTATTCACTCCAAAAAAATGCGTAATAAAATTAGTACTGAAAAATCTAAATATTCATATTAACCTACAGTGAAAATCGTTTACCAAAACTCAACCCCGAAGTGCCCCTATAAATAAATTTACAGTTTCGAACAACCGTTTCGTCCGAAATTATGAAAATGAGTTATTGTGCTATAAAATCCTAAATATTCAACTAAGTCTAGTGGCGTAGATCATAACTTATTCTGACACTTCTAACTATCTCAAACAATTAAAATCACAATTCTGTCACCATAGTGAGTGATAACACTGACTATGTTGATAAACTAAAACCTGTGCGATTGGTCGATTTGTGAAAACTTATGGGGTTTTCATGAGGTTCCTAAAGTCTATAGAAATTCCAGTATTGAATTTCTAGCAGGTTGTTACAGTGCAAACTGAAACCCCAAATAGTTAGGATAACCGAAACCCTAAACCTCCAAACCCTAAACACTTATGGTTGGTTTTGACTAACCAATTCCCACTTGCTTTAAGCCAATTCCACAAGCAACCAACTACTCAAGTGCACTATCTTACATCCTCATCCACTCCCTTATATCTTGGTACTTACATTTTACTAAGGAAATTGGCTATGGACTAAATGGAATGCATTTGGTTACACCCACTTTAGTCCAATATTCTTCCACAAGCTTTTCCCCACTTACAAGGCCATACAATGGCTAACTTCCCACATCATTTTAACCCCAAATAGTGCCATTATGGAAAGTCAAGCAAGCAAATTTTCCCTCCTCAATTTCACCCCAATCAACAGCTTTGATTCCAGCCCACTTCACCAAATTGTTTTCTACTTTTGCAAGCAACCATCACTTCGTGTGTCATTGATCCAACCACCCATAAGTAATCCCCTATACCCCTCATGCCTCCTTATCATCTCCTCCCACACTTACATAATTTTCCTTTCCTTCCAAGAGAGAAACTGAGAGAGCTAGAGGAGAGAAAATTCTGCAGCTTGCATCCCTTGAGTTCTAGCCCTTTGTAAGTCTTCTTCCCTAGTTCAAATCTCTATTCTTTTGTTAAGTTATGAGTCTTGAATATTTGGGAGAGTGATGGTAAAATTTATTGAAGTTTGGATGGTTGAATGTTGGTGTTAGTGATGGAAGTGCTCAGTTTGGTTATATGTTGTTGAACCTTGGAAGTTTTGTTATGTTCATGAAAAGCTTTGTGAATTTCAGTTATTTGGTGTGTTGGAATGATTTTTCTAAAATTTTAGGGTTTCATTTATAACATATTAGGTTTTTATAAAAAATGGTTTTGCATAATTTACAAAGTAATATAGCTGAATCCTTCAAAGTGGGTTTTGTTTGGATTAGTTGTCATTTTAGCCTTAGGATCTTGATTATATTGTTTTGATTTTGAAAATATTCTTCTTAAAGCTTTGTTCTATGGATTAAATTGAATTTTTAAAACTTTGTGACTTAGACCCTTGTTGGAGTTTTGATAAACATGCAAAGGGTATGATTTTAAGCATGATTTAGAGGTCTCGGGTTTAGTGATGTTTTGGTGTGATTATTTGCTATGATAGGTTGGATTTGATCCTTCGATCAAGTTAGAACTGGAATGTGAGGTATATGATGGTATTGCTTCAAGATTTATTGCATGTGAATAAAGGATTTAGTCTTTATGTTTTAACTCAGAAGCATGCTAGGTTTTGGTTTCTATGTTTTCCATGCAAGCCAAGTTTCATTGGGTTTTAAATGTGATTTTTTTTTTTTTGTTAGTCAAGCGTGTTATCAACTAGGTTTGGATGATGAACATGTTAGAAATAAGATCTGTGGACTTTTAGAGTTATTGGAGTGAAAATGCAAACGGTAGACCAAGAACACAAGATTAGGTCCGGTTTGACCTAATCTTGATGTTTTGGGTAATTCTTTGAAACGATGAGTTTAAAGTTTTCTATAATATTTGATTTAGTGTCTTAGAATGATTTTAGAAATGAGATGTGATATTTTGAGTTGGTAATTTCGGGCTGAGCAAATTAATGTGATAAATAGACAAGCAGCAAGCAAAAGCATGGTTTTTTACATATGTATGAATCGGCCTAGAGGAATTCTTATAGTAGGGTTTAGTTTTTGAAAATTCTGAACCCATATTTGGATTTATGATAAATTTTGGTAAACTTTGATAAATTTTGGAGTCCGTTTGCACTTTTCTTAAGTTTAAGGGCTAATTTGTAATTTTCCAAAAGTTAAGGGGTAGATTTGCATATTTAATTCACAGTTAGTGACTTATTTTTATGAGTGTTAAGTGAGAATTTATAACCCTAGAACGTCTCTTATTTCAACCTACAATATATTTATGCTACGCATTGAATTTTGTGAGTTAACTTCTAACTCACTTATAGTATGCTTATGTATGCATGGTGGTGAGATTCATGCAATTAGATTCATGTTTTAATTATACTTATTAGATTAAATTATTTTATGCCATGCCATGTTACTATGTATATCAATCACGATCATTTGTCATGTTTCACATGTGACACCCCGTTTTTATGTGTATTTTCACTGAAGGAATATTTTAATTTAATTAATATAATAGTTCTTTTATTTTAAATTATCGAATTTTAAATTGGTTTTATTTGTTATTTGAATTTAAATTGTTGTTTAATTTATTTTAGCTTGTCTTCAGTTTTAAAATTAAATAGTTAGTTTTTACTAGTTATTTAATATATTTTAGCTTTACATTGTGTTTAAAATATTTTCTTGATTTTATTGCTTTTAAAGTTATTTTCGTTGGATCAGTTGTTGGACTCCAGATGTGAGGATTGGACCTCATTTCTTTTCCTCCATCTTTTCTTTTCTCTTTTCCCTTTTCTTTTTTTCTCTTTCCTTTTTTTTTCTTCTTTTTCTCCTTCCTTCCGCACGATCCCCCTCTCCCCCCGTGCTTCTTTCTTCTTCTCTCTCTCCTCACCCACGCCGTCCAGCTCCCCATCGCTCATACCTGCCGCCGTCGGCCGACGTGGCCGATAGCGACCACCGTCCGACTTCCCTCCGGCCGGTGAACACCCCCACCAAATATCTCCCCCATCCGGCCAGCCGTTAGCCACCTAGAGCACCCTTAAGCCGCACGATTTTGAGCCGTTTCCGGTGCCGTCACACCACCTTCGGCCACCACCTCTTCACAGCTTCTTCCTCTACCTCTTTCCAACCTAACCCACCTAATTTTGGCCCCGATCCGTTGCCGGAGCAGCTCCCACAAGCTCAACTCTGATTTGGCCTTTTTTCGCTTCCACCGCCACCCAAGGCCAAAGCTCACTTTCCTTAACTTCATAAACACCTCTAGGCCATTCCCTATCAATCCCGAGTTTTGGTTTGTGCCCGTTCAAAAGTGGGTATTTTACAACCCACGGCCACAGTGCATTTGCACTATTATGTTGATTTTCTTTCACTGTTTGCTGCGCGCCGATCCTTCGAAAAATAATATATAGCGCTGTAAGTATTTTCCAAATTTCGTTTTAGATTTAAATGTATTATTGCCTTTACAATAATTATTTGTGATCTGGTTGGTTATTCCGGACTGAGTTCGAGGAGTTAGGGGTCGGTTGGAATTGAGGAAGGAGTTGTTTGTTGGTTGCTATTGATGTTTGGAATATGTTGGTTAATTCATGTGATTTTAATTGCATGGCATTGTGCATGCATATTCATGTGTTTTTATTGAAAATGGTGTTACACGTGTAAATAGATTTTCGGGTGCGTGCGTATCACGAGCCCAAGCCGGGATGGGTTATTATCTCGGTGGAGCTCCTCTGGTCACTCGGGAATGGATAAAATTGAGTGACATCCCTGGGTTGTCGCTGGCGATGACCGGATCATACAATACGGTAATGCTGTCGTGTCGACTCTGTGGTCCCTTGGCTGGCGGGGACTAGAGGATGGCCTGGCCAGGTACGCACTGGGTGCGAGTCTGGGCATCGCTCGTTTATGTGTCATACGCGTAGTCGTTACGTACGGTGTGGCACAGAGCTAGAGTGTGTGGATGATCCCTAGGGGAGATCATGGTGCATGCATAACTGGATCGTTTTTGGGGTTTTCGGATGTGGTCCATTTTCTGGGAAAATGACGAGGTTTGGTTTCGAGACTTTTGATCCATTTTCTGGGAAAATGGTGGTTTGGGCCATTATCTGGGATAATGGCGAGGATGTGTTGAGGGTTTGTGATCCATTTTCTGGGAAAATGGTGGTTTATTGATTTGGGTCATTATCTGGGATAATGGTGAGGACTGGTTTTAAAGGAAAATGTTTTTGGGCCAAAATGGGATTTTGGCGTGTGGAAAAAAATATGGTTTTTGGGACATGTGCATTGGGCATACTTCGTGCATATTGTTTTGGTTGTAATATGTTTTTATCTTGCGTTGTTTGGATTTTACTTACCTGCGGCACCATTTTTGGTACCGTAGATTTTGATGCAGATTTAGAGGAGGAGGAGGAGGAGGCTGAGCCCGAGGAGGCGGCTCCACTGGAGGAGTAGCTTGGATGGCTTTCATATATTATATTTGTCATTTTTGTTAGTATGTATTTGGATTTGAGACGATGTTGAGAATGTAATGTTCTATTATGTATGTTTTGAACCGCTTTGTATTAAACTAAGAAAAAATTCTGGTACCTAGTGATATGACTTATTTATCCGTTGCGTGTTTTTGTTTGTACACATATTGCATGTACACACACTTTGGACACTTGACGATGGGATGTGTGATCGTGCTGTCAGCATCCTGACGTCTCGATTTCCATGTGACCGTACGTGGGAGTTGGGGGCGTCACATGTGGTATCAGAGCGGTTTGGCTCTAGGTAAAATCACATGTCCCATAGGAGCGGTACCAGAGTGTTTTAAAGTTGTGTTTTAAAGGTTTGTTTTATTTGAAGCTTTGTTCTTTTTTTTTTTTTAATTGAGTTAACTTGTTTTTAATTATTTTATGTATTTGCTTGTTTTATTATATGCTTTTTATGTTATCGTTATTTGGTTTTGTTTTTGCGATGTTTGTTTTGTCCGATATTTAAACGGGGTCAAAGGTTGTGTTATGGCAGGAAGATGGTAAGACCGCGAAGGCCTTCTGGGGAACCTGAGGATGAATTACCGAGAGGCGATGGAAATTTCGCCATGGCTCGAGCGTTAAACCGTTTGATCGAATATTTGATGCGGGGCGAGCAAAGTAGAGAGGCACAAACTAGTGAGTTATACAGATTGACTGAATATCTGCAGCGAGGGGAACAAAGTAGAGCGGTGCAAGCTGGATGCACCTATGAGCGCTTCTTAGCGCATCGTACCCCTGCTTTTACTAGAGAAGAGGATCCACTTCAAGCTGGAAAGTAGATCAGAGATATAGAAAAGACATTTGAAGTCTGTGGTTGCACGGAGGCGCAACAAGTGCTCTATGCAAGTTATTTGTTACAAGGCACTGCTGCTGATTGGTGGGAGACAAAAAGAGAAATGCTAGTGATGGAGGTGGGTTCCTTTGCCGCTGTGACTTGGGAGTGGTTTAAAAAGGAGTTTAATGATCATTTCTTTCCCGCATCTGTGAGGCGGCAAAAAGCTAGAGAATTTTCTAGCTTGGTCCAAGGAAACATGACCGTGGAACAATATGCCCGAAGATTTGTAGAGCTTGGGCGATTTGCTCCTCATCTTATCGCCACGGAGGAGATGCAAGCTGAGCGCTTCCAAGAGGGTCTGTGACCCGAGATATGCAGGAGGTTGGTTTGCCTCCGAATCACAGTTTTCCAAGAATTGGTTGATTTGGCTACTCTCGCGGAGCGAGAGCTTAATTTGAGTGTGGGCTCTCCTACAAGTCAGAAAAGGTGGAGTTTTACTGGAGAAGGAAGTAGCTCTGGTTCGCCTTAGAAATTCGTTCAGCGAGCCGGGACTTGACCACAGGTAGCCTTAGGAGTACGTATGGGAGGCCGGGTGCTAGTTTGCGGAAGGTTTAATAGAGCTCATGTGCTTGAGTGCCCTTCGGGTGGGGATCGATGTTATAATTGTGGCCAGTAGGGACACTTTGCCCGTGAGTGTCCTAATACAGTTCAAGGAAGCCATGGAGGTCGACGTGGTGGAAGAACTAATCAGAGGCAAGTAGTGTAGGCTCGAGTACATGCTGTTACCCCCGGAGAGGTGGATGATGAGGCTCCAGCGACCCATGATGCTGGAGTGATTACAGGTATGGTTCTAAATTATTTTGGATTTGATGTTTGGTGTGGTTTGATTTTTTTTCTTTATTTTGGATTTTATGGGTATATGTGTTTGGTTCAGGAAGAGTCCGGTTGTATGATTTTTATGCTTGCACGTTGTTTGATTCGGGTGCATCTCAATCATTTGTGTCATCTACGTTCGCACGGATATGTAATTTGGTTACGGGACCTCTACCAAAATCATTAGTGGTGAGTCTTCCAAATGGTGAAATGATTTGTTGTTCTAAAGTTGCGTTGGGATGTCCTTTGGATTTTGGTGGAAGGATACTTGATGCCGATTTGGTTGTATTCAAGTTGTTGGGATTTGACATTATTCTCAACATGGATTGGTTATATCGATACTGTGCAAGTATTAATTGTAGAAGTCGTGTAATCAGTTTTCAACTCCCAGATGGTGATTATCTAGAATTTATAGGTAGTAAATTAAAAGAAAGGTCGGTAGTTATATCGGCAATTCAAGCGAAGAGAGATATTGCTTGTGGAGCGGATGCCTTTTTGGTTCAAATGGTGTCTATGCCAACTGGGAAAAAGTCTTTAGCAGATATTTCCGTTGTAGAAGAATTTCCTGATGTGTTTGTTGATGATTTGCCTGGGTTACCTCATGTTCGCGAGTTGGAGTTCGCTATTGATTTGGAACCTGGAGCGGCTCCTATGCATAAAGCCCCTTACCGTATGACACCAGCTGAGTTGAAAGGGTTGAAGGTCCAGTTGCAAGAGTTGGTAGACAAGGGGTTTATCCAGCCAAACACTTCGCCATGGGGTGCACTAGTATTATTTGTTAAAAAGAAAGATGACACTCTTAGAATGTGTATTGATTATCGAGAGCTTAATAAAGTGACCATAAAAAATAAATACCCTCTCCCAAGAATCGACGATTTATTTGATCAGCTTCAAGGAGCGGCTATCTTCTCGAAGATTGACTTGAGATCAGCATATTATCAGTTGTGAATAAGAGATAGAGATATCCCCAAGACTGCTTTCAGATCAAGATATGGCATTATGAGTTTAAAGTGATGTCTTTTGGGTTGGCTAATGACCCTGCAGCTTTTATGGATTTGATGAATCGGGTTTTTCGACCTTATCTGGATTCTTTTGTGGTGGTCTTCATTGATGATATTCTAATTTATTCCCAGGATATTGAAGAGCATGCTTATCACCTTCGCTTAGTGCTTGGGAAGTTACGAGAGCACCAGCTGTATGCGAAGCTTAGCAAATGTGAATTTTGGCTGGAAGAAGTCAAATTTCTCGGGCATGTAATTTCCCGAGATGGTGTGGCAGTTGATCCCAGTAAGGTGGAAGCTATTTTATCATGGCAGCGTCCTTCGACTGTGCGCGAGATTCGAAGTTTCTTGGGACTTGCTGGATATTATAGAAGATTTGTGGAGGGATTTTCCAGATTGTCTGGAACTCTCACTGCTTTGACTAGAAAGAATGCGGAGTTTATTTGGTCAGACAAGTACGAGAGGAGTTCTCAGGAATTGAAGAACAAATTGACAATTGGGCCAGTATTAACACTTCCAGAACCACATAAGCCATTTGTAGTTTTTAGTGATGCATCTAAATTTGGTTTGGGATGTGTTCTCATGCAAGAGGGAAGAGTTGTGGCTTATGCATCTCGTCAATTGAAAGACCACGAGAAGAATTACCTGACGCATGATTTAGAATTGGCTGCAATAGTGTTTGCCCTTAAGATATGGCGACACTATTTGTATGGGGCTGTTTGCGAAGTCTACACCGATCACAAGAGTTTGAAGCATTTATTTTCTCAAAGAATCTTAACATGAGGCAAAGGCGATGGTTAGAGCTAATAAGTGATTATCAGTGCGAGATTAAATACCATACAGGAAAAGCAAATGTAGTTGCTGATGCTTTGAGCCGGAAGTCACACTTAGAGGATGAAGCAGAATCTTCTGGAATGGATTCAATACTTTGCGGGATGAGAAGGCTCCTTATTAGAAGTTTGCAACAAGAGGAAGTGATATCTTCAATTCTTGATATTCGAGTAGTTGACTTTAAAGAATTGAAGACTCTTCAAAGAAAAGACTCGAAGTTGTTGGACATTAGAAAAAGAGTCAGAAAATCTAGAGGGCCATTGCATTATAGTTTGGATAAAGATGGGATTCTTCGATTCCGAAATCGTAGAGTAATTCCCAAGGATTCAGAATTTAAGGAGCGAATTATGGCAGAAGCTCATGTGACTCCCTATTCCGTCCATCCTGGTAGCACGAAAACGTATCAGGATTTAAAGAAAAATTATTGGTGGGAAGAAATGAAGAGGGATATTGCCTTGTATATTGAGAGATGTGACACTTGCCGTCAAGTCAAGGCCGAACATCAAAGACCAGGAGGTTTGCTTCAGCCCCTTCCTATTCCTGAATGGAAATGGGATGACATTACTATGGATTTTGTAGTGGGCTTACCGAGGACTCCCAGTGGAAAGAACTCAGTCTGGGTGATTGTTGATCGATTGACTAAGTGTGCTCACTTCTTACCGATCAATAATATTGATTCTCTGGGAAAATTGACTCGCATGTATGTAAAAGAAATAGTGCGATTGCATGGGATACCCAAGAGCATTGTGTCAGATCGAGACCCAAGGTTCACATCCCATTTTTGGAAGAGTTTGCAGGCGGCTCTAGGTACTAAATTAAAGTTTTGTACTGCTTATCACCTTCAGACGGACGACCAATTAGAGCGCACCATTCAGAATCTGGAAGATATGTTGCGAGCGTGTGCTATGGAATTTCAAGGGAGTTTGGAAAATCACTTGCCACTCATAGAATTCACTTATAATAACAGCTATCATGCATCCATTCAAATGGCTCCTTATGAAGCTCTATATGGGAGAAAGTGTAGATCACCCTTGTGTTGGGATGAAGTTGGGGAGAAGAAGATAGTTGGACCCGAAATAATTCAGGAAATGAAAAGTCAGATTCAGATTATAAGAGATAAAATGGAGGCAGCTCAAAATCGTCAGAAAAGTTACGCGGATACCAGGAGGAGAGAATTGTCTTTTGAAGAAGGCGATTGGGTTTATATCAAGGTCTCTCCCATGAAAGGAGTTAAGCGTTTTGGGAAGAAGAGAAAGCTGGATCCGAGATATGTTGGACCTTTTCAGATTTTGGAGAAAGTAGGGTCCGTCGCTTATAGAGTTGCATTGCCATAATATTTTGGGGATATTCACGATGTCTTCCATGTTTCATCTTTGAAGAAGAGTTTTGAACAACAAGAGCTACGCTTTGTCGACCCAGAGTGTATTCAGTTGCAACTTGATCTTACTTATGAAGTTGTATCAACGCAGATTATGGATTGGAAAGAGCAACAATTGAGATCTAAGACGATACCTCTGGTGAAGGTAGCATGGGGAGATCCGTTGGCTCAAGATTTCTCTTGGGAGAGAGAAGCAGAGATGAGGGAGCAGTATCCGTATTTGTTTGAGTGAACGGCGGTATGTTTCTTAAACTTGGTCTATGAGGAATGTTGTGGTTTGCTTTAACATTAGCATTTGATCTCGCAAATTTCGAGGACGAAATTTATTTTAAGGGGGGAGGATGTGACACCCCGTTTTTACGTGTATTTTCACTGAAGGAATATTTTAATTTAATTAGTATAATAGTTCTTTTATTTTAAATTATCGGATTTTAAATTGGTTTTATTTTTTATTTGAATTTAAATTACTGTTTAATTTATTTTAGCTTGTCTTTGGTTTTAAAATTAAATAGTTAGTTTTTACTAGTTATTTAATATATTTTAGCTTTACGTTGTGTTTAAAATATTTTCTTGATTTTATTGCTTTTAAAGTTATTTTCGTTGGATCAGTTGTTGGACTTCAGAGGTGAGGATTAGACCTCATTTCTTTTCCTCCATCTTTTCTTTTCTCTTTTCCCTTTTCTTTTTTCCTCTTTTCTTTCATTTTTTTCTTCTTTTTCTCCTTCCTCCCGCGCGATCCCCCTCTCCCCCTGTGCTTGTTTCTTCTTCTCTCTCTCCTCACCCACGCCGTCCAGCTCCCCACCGCTCAGACCTGCCGCCGCCGGCCGACGTGGCAGACACAACCACCACCGTCTGAGTCCCCTCCGGCCGGTGAACACCCCCATCCGGCCAGCCGTTAGCCACCTAGAGCACCCTTAAGCCGCACGGTTTTGAGTCGTTTCCGGTGTTGTCGCACCACCTCCGGCCACCACCTCTTCACAACTTCTTCCTCTACCTCTTGCCGACCTAACCCACCTAATTTCGGCCCCGATCTGTTGCCGGAGCAGCTCCCACGAGCTCAACTCCGATTTGGCATTTTTCCCCTTCCACCGCCATTTCCACCGCCACCCACGGCCAAAGCTCACTTTCCTTAGCTTCATAAACATCTCTAGGTCATTCCCTATCAATCCCGAGCTTTGGTTTGTCCCCGTTCAAAAGTGGGTATTTTACAACCCACGGCCACAGTGCATTTGCACTGTTACGTTGTTTTTCTTTCATCGTTTGCTGCGCGCCGATCCTTCGAAAAATAATATATAGCGTTGTAAGTATTTTTCAAACTTCGTTTTAGATTTAAATGTATTATTGTCTTTACAATAATTATTTGTGATCTGGTTGGTTATTCCGGACTGAGTCCGAGGAGTCGGGGGTCGGTTGGAATTGAGGAAGGAGTTGTTTGTTGGTTGCTATTGATGCTTGGAATATGTTGGTTAATTCGTGTGATTTTAATTGCATGGCATTGTGCATGCATATTCATGTGTTTTTATTGAAAATGGTGTTACACGTGTAAATGGATTTTTGGGTGCGTGCATATCACGAGCCCAAGCCGGGATGGGTTATTATCTCGGTGGAGCTCCTCTGGTCACTCGGGAGCAGATAAAACTGAACGACATCCCTTGGGTTGTCGCTGGGTGATGACCGGATCGCATGATACGGTAACGCTGTCGTGTCGACTTCGTGGTCCCTTGGCTGGCGGGGACTAGAGGATGGCCTAGCCAGGTACGCACTGGGCGCGAGTCTGGGCATCGCTCGTTTAGGTGTCATACGCGTAGTCATTACCTGCGGTGTGGCACAGAGCCAGAGTGTGCGGATGATCCCTAGGGGAGATCATGGTGCATGCATAATTGGATCGTTTTTATGGTTTTCGAATGTGGTCCATTTTCTGAGAAAATGACGAGATTTGGTTTCGAGGCTTTTGATTCATTTTCTGGAAAAATGGTGGTTTGGGCCATTATCTGGGATAATGGCGAGGATGTATTGAGGTTTTGTGATCCATTTTCTGGGAAAATGGTGGTTTATTGATTTGGGCCATTATCTGGGATAATGGTAAGGACTGGTTTTAAAGGAAAATGTTTTTGGGCCAAAATGAGATTTTGGCGTGTGGAAAAAAAATATGGTTTTTGGGACATGTGCATTGGGCATACTTCATGCATATTGTTTTGGTTGTAATATGTTTTTATCTTGCGTTGTTTGGATTTTACTTACCTGCGGCACCATTTTTGGTACCGTAGATTTTGATGCAGATTTAGAGGAGGAGGAGGCTGAGCCCGAGGAGGCGTCTCCACCGGGGGAGTAGCTTGGATGGCTTTCATATATTATATTTGTCGTTTTTATTAGTATGTATTTGGATTTAAGACGATGTTGAGAATGTAATGTTTTATTATGTATGTTTTGAATTGCTTTGTATTAAACTAAGAAAAAATTTTGGTACCTAGTGATATGACTTATTTATCCGCTGCGTGTTTTTGTTTGTACACATATTGCATGTACACACACTTTGGGCACTTGACAATGGGATGTGTGACTGTGTTGTCATCATCCTGACGTCTCGATTTCCACGTGACCGTACGTGGGAGTTGGAGGCATCACATCACAACCATTAATCATGCAAGTATGTTAGTAAATATTTTTAAGTCAAGCATGAAGAGTCAAGTTTACATTATGTATAAGTCTATATTAAGTAAGCATGACATGTTTTTTTATAAGCAAGGCCATGTGCATCAAGTATACATTTCATGATACTATCAAGCATGCTTATTTATACTATTAGTAGCTTAGGAGCCTTACTTGCTGAGATTTGTAAATCTCATTATAAAGCCCCTATATTTTTGATTGGGATTTGGCGGACTCTGAAGTATCGAGACATGCAATACAAGATTACTTGCATCCGTTCATGACAAATAAAGATGCAATACACCAAACATGCATATAACAATATGCACCATTCGAAGCAGATACTTTTTTTTTTTTTTTTATAGAAATACTATATATCAAAAGTAACATACCCAAAAACATAAACATGCTTCATAAAATCCACTAACAAATTTTCAAAAAGTTACAGTAGTATATGTCAAAGATTTGTAACGATATGAGTACCAGAGACTGCTCAACTTAAGTACATGTAAATACTACTAAAAATATACTAGGCTAATTCTTCGAGTAGCTCGCACAACTTGGCCAAGAAAGCCATCATACTATCAATGCATCAGAGGATTGATGCTATAAGCTCCATGTTGTGGCCCTGACACCTAGTCAACTGTTGATCACATCTCCCGATCATTACACATGAACTACCATTCGGGGAGAAAATAGTAGTTGTGACTACTAAGTGAGATTTGATTACAAATATCAGCAAGTTGACAAATAACTTAAACTAACAGTATAAAGATGCATGCATGACAATAAAAAACATGAATGCTAACGTGAACATGAATGCTAACGTGAACATGAATAAAGTGATGTAACTCAACAAATAGCATGACATGTGCTAGGGGTGCTATCCGCATGGTGTGAGGCAGGGGGCCCTTCCCCTCACCCCGCCCCTCACCATGAGGGGGATGACTTTTTAGCCCCGCCCCCCGCCCCAAGGATGCCCGATAGCTGGGGGGAAAAAAGTCATCCGCCCCAGCCCCCGCCAAGGCCAACCCATTGGGTCTAAAAAAATATTTTTAGGTCCAAAAATACTTTTTTGGACCCAAATTATAATATAATTTAAATTATAAACTAAAATTTATATATACAAAAAGAATTTAAACTCATTAGAGTTATATTTTGGATTGTCTTGGCCAACTTTTATATAATAGGCCAAGACAATGCAATAGTCGTACTTAAATAATGTGAAACTTTTTTAATAAATTGTATATATCAATATACAATATATTTATATATATATATAAAATATCTTTTTTATATATGCAGAGTGGAGCGGGGCCCCATTGGGGTCATCTCGCCCCCCGCCCCTGCTGGGCATTCTGCCTACGAGGAGGGGGTGAAGCTGATCGGGGCGGGGTAAAGGGGTACAGGCCCCCGCTGCCCACTCCTAAGATGTACTGACATGACTTGAATTGACATAAACTTGTATTGACATGATGTGAACTCGGAATATACATGAAATAATGTGACATGAAAACTGAACATTACATGAACTAAATTTGAACTAAACTTGAAACTCAACATAAACTTAGAGTCTTGTTCCCATATTAACGGCTTGATTAAATATGACCTGTGGATGCTACACAAGTCCCCTTGAGCCATGTGCCCCTACCGATACAGCATCACATTACATGTATTTGTACCAACTATGAGTATGTTAACATACGCATCGCACACAGGTATCTGCACCCAATGCAAGTATGTAATGTACGCATCCTGTGACAGGTATCTACACCTGCACGAGTGCACACTTGCATGAGTGCATATAACATGAATGTGATCTGCGGATGGCACCATCAGTGTTGGTGCTTGACTTCACTTTGACAACCAGTTACTTAGGCCCCATTCGAAATCTATTGATGATACTTTGTGAACCCTTAGAATTTCACACCAATTTAGATATTCCAGCTTGAAAAATGGAGTTTCACTAGGATAGTATCCCATCCTAGCACTTGGGGTCGCGATAAACATAAAGGACTCAAATCACTTGAAAATACCGTTTTTTGTGATGAACTCCAAACTCATGACATAACATGATGTGAAACGATAGATGGCATTGTAATATCCCACTACTTTCTCTCTTTATGGTCACGAGTCTCATTCTGCATGTCGAATCTTGATGGCATGTTTTAAAGATACCAAGTGCTTTTTAAAGTATGCCCAGCTTTTTAAAGCCTTCAAATATTTTAAATGTCTTGGAAATATTTATATGGAATATTTTCATTTGTATTGGACTAAGCTTGATTTTGAGTAAGACAACTATATTTTTGAAGAGTTTTAAAAATATTATAATTTTGAAAAATCATTTTTAGTTAAATGTTAAAATTGACTTTAGTCATTTAAAAATATTATGAGATTTAAATTATGTTGAAAACTCTAAATTTATTTAAATGGTTTTATTGTCTTAAAGTAATTAGCAAAACTTCATCATTTATTTAATCATGAAAGAATATTATTTTATAAACTAAAGTTGAGTTTAAATTAGTATTAATGTGTTTATATCTTTAAAAATCTATTTTTAAATTAGTAAACTTTATGTTTAATTCCCGACCATTGGATTAGATTGGGAACCCTAGGATAAAGGGCCAAGATTAAATACCCAAGCCCTCCCCATTTTTCCCTCACTTTTCCCTTTTCCCCTCTCTCTCCTCCCTCTCCCTTAGCCCACGCATATAGACCCCTCCCTCCTCTCTTTCTCTCCCCGATTTCCTCCTCTTCCCACGCAGTCCAGCCCCAAGTCGTTGGCCACCGCATCGCACCAGCTTCGTCGCACCGAGTTCCCCACCTCCCCAGCGTCAACCTTCCCTAGCCCCATGACATCTCCCTCTCCTCCCAAATTTCCCCTCTCTCTCAAATTCCCTCACGCCACCACCAGATTCACCACCCACAGCAACCCCTCACCTCGTCGGACCACCCACTTCCTCCCTCCAGCCTCCCCATGTCTCCCCATCCCTTACATAGCCTGAATCGAGCCCCCTTCCTCTCTCGGCTTCTCCTTATCGCACAGCCCAAATTCGCCATGAGACCACCATGCATTGCCACCACGCTTCACCCTGATGGCACCACAACCCCACTAGAGCTACTCCCTATGCCCAGCTGAAGCCTTTCAAGCCCTCCCTCTCCCTTTCTCTGTTTCAGCTACCCACGACCTCCATCACCCCAATGCTGCCTTGCTCCTCTACGTACTACCACAAGGCCACCATAAGCCTCCCCATGCCCACCCCTTCCAAATCCATTAGACCACATGCCCAAACAACCCCCAACCACCATGAACAGCCATTGTACGTGGCTAGTCGCCACTATACACAACCTTCCACTGCCACCCATGGCCTTAGTCACCACTACGCAACCACCCCATGACCTTGGCCACCTCACACAGCCTTGATCCACCTGCCAAAGCCTAGATCTAGTTGAGAAACCCTAGATCCGACCTTTTGAAGTAGCCTTGTTCCAAGGTCATGACAGTGACCATGACGAAGCTGTTATCACCCAAGAAAAGAATCGTTTTATGAAAGAAAATCCTTTTCAAGAAAAACCCCACCTCGAAATGTTTTAAATGAACAAATGTCTTATGTATAGTATGTATGGAATGATGAATGCATGACTGAAAACCTACGTTATTATATTTTAACTGTATGAAGTAATGCTTACGAGTTTTCGACTCATTTTAGCTTTTATGTGTGCCCTCCCAAGGACATGATGAGCAGCACGTGTTAGGATAGACACTACCCAAGGGAAAGAGCACGAAAGCCTATGCACAATATCTGTATGAAATACTTTTAACTATAAAGTTTAATATTTTTTGCTATAACTCTCTTTAAATTAAGAAACACGTTTTATTATATAGATATGGAATCTTTTGTATCCTAGCATGGAAGGAAAAAGTTTTAAATGAATGGTAATTTCCATCATTTTTCTTAAAATCATTTTCTAAAGGTCCCACGACAAGGACGGGTGTTACAAACATGACATAATGTAACGTGATATGTATGCATGATGCATGACGTGGCATAATATGAATCAGATAAACATTTTCATGGCATGACGTATTGACGCTGGGCGTAATAGTGATTATTCTACAGGCTAGTTCTAGCAGATGATTCATAGGGAAGAAGAAGAGAAAATCACCCAAAAAACAGAGAGAAAAATCTCTAGGGTTTAACTGAATATTATCAAATCAAGCAATAATGAAAATCAGTCCACAAGCCAGACTGTTATAGCCAAAACTCGTATTTATCCTAATTTTGCCAAAAATAGAAAAATCCCGAAAATCACTCCAAATTGAAATTCAAAATAAAATAAGCAATCTACAAAAAATTCGGCCCAAATCGGGTTTAAAATGACTTCCTAACTGACAAACGAAATATTACCATAAATAGTAAAAAAAAATAACTAAAACTAGTGATTCGGAGGGGAAAAAAGCAAAATATGAGGTTTTCAAAAATAGATACATGAAATAGATACCCATTATGCAAAACAAAATTGCAATCCACGAAACAGATACCCATTATGCAAAACAAAACCATGACGGTGACCATCAGTTACCTCCTGAAATATCCTTCCAAAGGAAGGATCAGCTGCATACATATATGTGAAAGTCTCAAAGCCTGCAACTTTGGTACTCATGGTGGTGAGGAGTAAGGTACGACGGCTCAGGGCATCTGTAACGTGGTTCAGACTCCCTGCTTGGTGCCTCAGAGTAAACTTGAACTCTTGCAAGTATGCCACCCACTTGGCATGCCGTCTACTCAGCTTGTGTTGGCCATTGATGTACTTTAGGGCCTCATGAGCCATAAACAGAATGAACTCCCTCTGTACTAGGTAGTGACGCCAATGCTTCAGGGACTGAACTATGGCATAGAACTCCAGGTCATAAGTGGAATAATTTTTCTTGGATCCTGATAGCTTCTCACTGAAAAAGCAACCGGACACCCTAACTGACTTAGAACAGCACCAATGCCAACGCCAGATGCATCACAATATACCTTGAACACATTGTCAAAATCAGGGAGTGCCAAAACTGGTGCCTCGGTCATCTTCTGCTTGACCAGTTGAAAACAGGCCTCTGCTTCCTCAGACCACTAGAAATCACGCCCCTTGAGGCACCCGGTGATAGGGGCAATCAGAGTGATGAAATTTCTAATGAACCGGCAGTAGAAAGATGCCAATCCATGGAAATTTCAGATGTCGTGTAAGGTCCTTGGTCTGGGCCACTCCAAGACTGCATGTATCTTTGACTGATCTGCATGAACACCATTAGTAGACACAATAGAACCAAGAAAAGTCACAGAAGTAGTGAAGAAAGAATACTTCTTCTGATTGAAAAAGAGGCACTCAGTTTTCAGCATTTCAAAAATAGCACGGAGCTGATCGAAGTGTGAAGCCCACATCGGACTATAAATGAGAATATCATCGAAGTTAACTACAACAAATTTCCCCATAAAAGGTCGCAAGACCTAATGCATAAATCTCATGAACGTGGTGGGCGCATTGGATAGCCCAAAAGGCATGACCATCCACTCATATAACCTGTGTTGAGTCTTAAACGCCGTCTTCCACTCATCTCCAGGCCTTGCTCTGATCTGGTGGTATATGCTTTTAAGGTTAATTTTTGAGAAGACCTTAGAACCGGATAGCTGATCCAACATATCATCCAGGCGGGGAATTGGAAATCGGTACTCCACTGTAATTCTATTGATCGCTCAGCTGTCAACACACATATGCCAAGAACCATCTTTCTTTGGCACTAGTAGGGTAGGGATGGCACATAGGCTCATACTCTCTCGGATATAGCTCCTCTCCAACAACTCTACCACCTATCACTGTAAGTCTTTAGCCTCCTTGGGACTGAGGTGATATGCTGGTCGATTCGGCAAACTTGACCCAGGAACAAGGGCAATTTGATGCTGAATATCCCTCATAGGCGGTAGCCCAGGAGGAAGATCCCCTGGCATCAAGTGATTGAGCTGAAATATTGCATATTTTAGCTATTTAAAACCAATGTATTTTAAATTCATCATGATATTATTATTGGTTTTAAATGGAAAAATGGTTAAAGTGAATAAATCAAAGTTGTGATTTTAATTGATTAAAAGCATGAATTTTTGCTTGAATTCTACCAACTATTGATTACTGTGCATTCTAGTCCATAATTTTTCTTGCTTTCTATTATCATTTGTGTTTGTACCATTGTTCTCCTTGTTCTCCTTGTGCTTCCTAAACAATAATTGGGATGTAGAGAAGCTAGTGTAGTTGGTGGGGACTGATGTAGCGGAGGCAATTGTTTCTAATCTTGGGGGTCGAAAGCAAGGTGATGACCGTCTTATATGGCTAGTTACGTCGGATGGGTCTTTCCCTACCAAGAGTGTTTGGTCTTTTGTTCGAGTTACTGCTCCTAAATCTCAATGGTCTCATTGGATTTGGCATGGTATTTTGCCAAAGAAATTTTCCATACTCATGTGGAAGGCATTGAATAATAACATTTCTGTGGATGATCAGATTAGAAGAATTGGTGTCCCTTTAGTTTCCAAGTGCAAATGCTGCCATGAAGGTGCTTTTGAGGATCTCAACCATGTTCTCTATGGAGGTAATATAGCAGTGGCCATATGGAAGTTTAGCTCACATTTGCTAGGCATTCCTTATGTCGCTAGTCGATCATGGAAGGCTACGGTTGAGGCTTGGTTTCGTTGAGCTTCAAAGTTATCTCAGCAAAGAGAGATTATGCTGAGGAAAATCAAGAACAAACACCATGCAGCAACCACTCACTCGGAACTGCACTCACACAATGCACATGCAGCAGATCAAACACGTGTTCACTCGGACAGCAGCAAAGCAAAACACTCACTCGGACATGCTTTGACAGCCAATCAACCATGCAGCACATGGACAGCAAAAGAAATGGACGATGCACATGCAAAACAGAAAGCATCATTCGGACAGCATGTAATATCCGCTCCTTCTTTCTTCTTTACGAGCCTTGATCCACGTGTCAAACTTCGGTGTATGTGCTGAGCCTTGCTCTACGTGTCGAGAGTCAGTCTATCTGACTAGCCTCGATCTACATGTTGAATCTTATCCTACGTGTTGTATCTCGATGGCGTGTTCTGAAAGTTATTATGCGAATTTCAAAGTAAGATAGATATTTTAAAGTTTATGGATATTTTAATATTATGAAAATATCTATAGAAAATATCTATAGAAAATATCTATGGAAGATATCTATAGAAAATATCTATAGAAGATATTTTCAGAAAATATCTATAGAAGATATTTTCAGTATTATTAGATAAGCTTGTTTTAATGTAGTACAATTATAATATTTTAATGAGCTCTGAAAATATTATAATTGTGGATAATATCTTATATTAGATATTTTAGTTGTTTTAAAATATTAAGAGATTTAACTTTACGTTGAAAACTCTTATTTAAATTAAATGGTTTTATCCTCTTTGAGTGATTAATGATACATTATCATTTTAGATAATGATGAAGAAATATTATTTTATAAACTTTAGTTTATAAAATAATATTCTATCTTAATTCCTCTTAGTGTTTTGTTTAAGTGTTTTATGCACTTTGATTAATTAATGATACTTTATCATTTTATATAATGATGAAGAAAATATTATTTTATAAACCTTAGTTTATAAAATAACATTCTATCTTAATTTCTCTTAGTGTTTTATTAAAGTGTTTTATTTAAAATAAAATACTTGCGTGTTTTCAAATCAGTGTTTTAATTCATCGTTAGATCCTTTTGAGGATCCCGAAGCGTAGGATTGAAGATAAATACCCAGACCCCTACCCTTTCCCTTCAGTCTTTTTCTCTTTTTCTTTTTTTTCTTTCTCTCTTTTTTCTCTCCCTCGTGCACGTCTAGCCGTGCTCTTCACTATGCATGCATCTCCTCCACCGTTCGGTCCAAGCCTCCCAGTCGGCGCCACCTCCGGCCACCGTGCCTCACCTCCCACACCGGCGTGATCCCCTCTCACCGGCGACCACAACTGCACCGGTGGTGTGTTTTTCCGGCCACCGAGTCTCTCTCTTTTCTCCTTCAAAGAAATGGGTCTTCAACCATTTTTCACCTCTTTGGACCACCATACACGGTTGAAACGGCCACCAAGCACCACCATGTCAAGAGCTTCCTCCCCATGTCTTTATTTTCCCCTAACTCTCACTTTTTCTCCGATGGGTCTTCACACACACACGTTCGGTTGCACCGCCGTGCACCACCGTACACGGCCACCCATGGTGTTTCACCACCACCACCTTGTTCCTCTCATCACCACTAACTTCCCCAAGAAATTTCATGGCCAACGGAGCTATGTGCAGCTCTCACTCTCCCTCACTCTCCAAGGCCGAAAATGGCTTCAAACGGCCGATCCGCCGCCGTGAGCCACCGTATGGCCACCACCTCGCCACCACAGCTCCACCACATGTTCCTCTACCTTTCCCTAGCTTCCCATGAAGTTCTATGGTCTTCCACCACCTCAAGCAAACACCCACCATTCGGATTTACTGTTCACGGCATGATGCCGCCGTGCTCCGCCACCCTTGACCACCACGAGGCCACCATGAGCCTTCCAAGGCCACGCCTAGCTTTTCCCAAACTCAAACTACCACTTTATGTGGTGGACAACCACCGTACGCGGTGTTACCACCACGTATGCTCCTCCGACGCTTAATCGTGACGCGCAGCGAGCGACGCACGGGTTAGCCCGTCGATGGTATAACCTTCTATCTCTAGTTATTTATGTTTAAAGTAGTTGATTGGTTAGATTTTAGACTGCGTAATTAGTAATTGTGGAGTTCGCTGCGTAATTGTGAAGCGAAGTGTAGTTGTGAAGTGTTGGGCTTGATTGTGTAGCATTGGGGACTATGTTGTGAAGTATGGGCGTGAGATGGATGCCACAGATGTGATACGGCGTGTAGTGTGAAGAGAGTACGCGTGAAGCGTACTCTGTGTAATGCAGCGATGCGTCGTGTGACGTGTGCTGTAGTGATGTGTGGCGTAGAAGAAAGGGAGTGGACGTGGAGTGTACTCCGTGTTGTATGGCAATGCACCGTGTGATGTGCATCGTGATGATGAGTGTTGTAACAAAAGGAGTACGCGTGGAGCGTACTCCGTGTCGCGTAGCGATGCACCGTGAGGCGTGTATCGTAGTGATGTTGTCATAGTGTGGATGGAAGAGAGTTCACGTGAGTGTACTCTATACGAGGTCGTGATACACTGGATGGTGTGTCACGAAGGGTTGGATGACGTAGCAGAGAAGTGTGGAGTGTATGGTCTAGTGTCGGGAACTGTGTAACAGTGTCCCGAAACAGTGGTGATGTGGTTGTAGTCCAAAGTCATGGATATTGCCTTGTGGTTGACTATGGCTAAAGGTATATGGAAGTGGTGAAAAGGTATCAGAGAGTGCAACAGAAGCACAATGGGCCTCGTATTGTAACTCGAGATTCTGTCTTGAGCTGCATAATGTGACAGAGGCACATTTGTGGATGCAGTCCTCTTGTCAAGTGGCGGGAACTGTGTAACAGTGTCTCGAAGCAGTAGTGATGTGTCCTGTAGTCCAAGGTAACGGGTATTGCCTTGAGACTGACTTGTGACTAAGAGTATAAGGAAGTGATGGAGAAGTATCAGAGCGTGCAGCGGAAGCATGATGGGTATCGTGATGTGACTCGGGATTTATCTCGAATTACGTGACGTGACAGAGGTGCATTTATGGATGCAATCCTCTCCCATTAAGTGTTGGGATGAACTTATAAAGGGCCGGGAAGTAGGAAAAGTCCTATCGACCGGGTTTTAACAAGTTGGTATTGGAGTTTGGAGCTTGTTTATACAAGCAGGCGTTTATTGGAATTATAAGTTGCTCTTAGGTGATAAAAGGGGATGAGATACATGTGTCTCTGGCAAGACAAGTGTATCAGACAGATTTATCATATGTAATGAGTAATCTGTCCTGATCATGGTTACATGGTATTTTAGCCAGAGAATTGGCTGACTTCATGTAGCCTGAATGGATGGAAATAAGGATGTAGCATGGGCTAGGATACGTGAAAGTAGTGAAGAGTATATAGTTTAAGGTTGAGACGCATGGCTCTGTATGTCAGAATCATGCGTTGGATTGTATAAATAGAAGAACGAGACAGAGATCTTAGTGTCTTAACCTAAGGTGAATCACAGAGGTTCACTTTAAGGAATAAGACCTTGAAGGTTTTAATATAGTAAATAATACGTAAAAGCCCAGGGATGGATATAGAGTGTTTCAAGCAAAGCATAGTTCTATTTTCTAGAATAGTTACTTATGCATTAGATAGATGATGACATAAAGTTATGTGTATGCATGTAGGTTGCCATCTGACACGCACATGAATGGACTGCATGAATTGAGTATGGCATGAAGTCCAGGTAAGTGTTACGTTCATACTCTTATAGAGTTTTCTGTATAAAAATGAAGAATAAGACGAAAGCTTTTCTGTAAAAAGGAAAATAAAACGTAAGTTTTCAAGTATAAGTAAGTAGCGGCCTTCCTTGGCAGCCCCTTTTTATGCACCCAAAGTATGTACGTGTATGCATGTGAATGGATGCTATAAGTAGTACGTATTGTATGTATATTTATGAAAGGAAACGAAATGAAGCTTTAAAAGACGTTAGAACTGTTAAGGACTGTAAGGTTTGATAAAGAGAGAAAACTATCTTTTCTAAAATAAAATAACTCTTTTTTAAAACAACTTTAATGGAAAAGAAAGAAAATCATTTTTTTTCCTCTTAAAGAAACTTCTCTTAAAGCAACTTTTATGAAAAATAAAGAAAATTATGCTTCAAACGATACGAATGAAAAGGAAAGGACTGTAAAGAAATGAACGGATTGAATGTATGATGTATGAAAATACGTAATGGCCACATGGACTGGACTGGAAATGATATCAAAGAAATGGGCAGATTGCAATGCCGGGTAAGTAGTACTGGTAGTGCACCCAGTGCTGCACCCTGACTGAATGGATTCCCAACCCGCGGCCACGGGCGGAATCAGGTCCAAAAGACCGCTAACCCCAGCGCACGGGGCGTAACAGTGTGCAACGGCCACATGAAAGCGATAAGAATGAACGAATGCATGTTAAGAATGGATGCATGTATGTATGTATGAATGAATGGACCGAATGTATGAATGTACGTAAGTAAGAAAAGATGATTTAATGAACGTATGTATGCATGAATGTACGTAGAAATATAAATGCATGAAAAGATTCTTTAAGTAACGAAGGCAGCGATGCGTGGGGATCTGTTTTAAAGAAGAAATCATGTTTTAAATAAAAACCCCACCTCGAAACGTTTTCAAACGAAAAGAAAGACGTATGCATGTTACGTAAGATATGTATGTATGGAATGATAACTGCATGATTGAAAAACTATGTTATTAGATTTTGACTGTATGAAGTAATGCTTACGAGTCATCGACTCATTTTAGTTTTTATGTGTGCCTCCCAGGCATAAGATGAGCATGACAGGTCAGAACAGGCACAGCCCAAGGGGAAGAGCACAAAGGCCTAGGCAAGATGTTTCACATTAAAAGCTTTAATTATGTAATGTAATGTTTTCCGCTGAAAGTTTTAATAAAGAAAAAAATGAGATTTTATTTATAACATGGAGTCTTTTGTATCCTGGTATGTATGGAAAAGAGATTGAAAAGGAATCGTAATTCCCGTCGGTTTTTATCAAAATCGATATGAAAAAGGACCCACCACAAGGACGGGCGTTACACAGCAGCTACTACAGCAAAGCACACAGCTAGTTCACACATGCATGATAGCAGGAACACTTAGACAGCAGACCATTCGGACATATGCAGAACACAATGCACATGCAGCAGACCATTCACTCGGATGTGCAGCAGCTACTACAACAATGAACCTGCAACAAGGACAAGCACACATGCACATGCAGAACAGAAAGCATCATTCGGACACATGCAGGAACACATGCAGACCAACATGCAATGCACACATGCAGACAACATGCAACACACATGCAGAAAAGTGACACCAACTCACTCAAAAGCACACAGCCGGACAGCAGCCACTCACACACGCTAGATGTTGTTGGAAAGCAAGAGCATTTCAGACCTGCACAGGAAGAAAGCAGGTCTTATTCCCTTTGTCGGATCTACAACAGTACATGGATGTATACACTCGGACGTGCAGCAGGAGAAAAATGGGAGGCAGCAACATGCACATGTAGCAGCTGGAGATCAGCTATCTATTTAGCTGGAATCAGCAGCAGGGAAGGAGTATTCGGTTAGCTGGAGCAGCTGGACGTGCAGCTATTTATTAACTGGTAGCAGCAGCAGCAAGGGGAAGTTTTAGTTTTTGAATTATTTCCTTTTCATTTAGAAGACTAGCGGCAGCAGCAGTTTTTTACTTACTTCTTTCCGTTTAGAAGCTAGAGAGAGTTATTGTTTTTTTTTTTTGGTTTTTCATTCGGCTACAGTTGAGCAACTAAGTTCTTGAAGTTGCACTTGTTTTCTCGTTTGAGTTTTCTTTCCATATATAGCCGTAGGGCAACCTTGAGTTTATTTTCCTTCTCTTCCGTTTAAGTAGCAGAATTTTCATTTCATTTTCTTTGACTTTTCTTTCTTAATATAGATTGGGTAGTTTTTTTTTTTTCCTACAATGCTTTGTTGTTTTAAGAATTTTTATTAAGTATTGAGGATTTTTTAGAATTTTATCTCATTAATTATAAGTTTTTTTAATCAAGTATGCTAGTTTGTTTCATGAAATAAAGGAATTGTTTTAGAAGTTTTTAATTAAGTGTACTAGTTTAATTTATTGCAAGAAGGGTTTGGTAGAAAGCTTTTGTTTTTGTTTTAGTTGGGTATTTTAATTGTTGTTTACTTATTTCATGTTATTTATTTTTATTGTTTCATTAAGCTTTCATTTTAATAGTGATTACACTTGTTATGGTTTAATTTGAGAATTTGTGATTTAGATACAATGATAAACCCTAGAATATTGGTTTTATGCATTTTCAATTTTCAATGCATGTTTTGTCAATTAGTTTCTAATCTAGTTTAATTCTTAATTTAGTTTTATTAATCTCTGAATTTAATCTGTTAAGTCATTTACATTCCAATCCGACAATCAAAAATCTAAAAATATGAATCTAGTCCATGACTAGTAACCTCTTCCATCCATTGTACATATCATCCTCTTGTTTTCTCTTTGTGAAGTTTTTCACATTTTTCAACAAGTTTAATTTTAAGTAACTTTCCCTGAGGAGACGATCTAGGAATTTATTCCTAATTATTACACGACATCCTCCTGCACTTGGGATAGCATTAGTGCTACTCATTTTTGAGTGAGTCATCAAGTAAGAGAACTCTGCTAGCAGTCGCTGCACCTCTATTGGTAAATCTGTATCCACGTCTACTGCACTATTCTCGCAAGGTAGTAAAGCACTAACCACGTCTCCATGCTCAATCTCATCTAAAAACCTAGACATGGAAAATAGGTTAGTATTATTGGCTACCGGGGTAGGAGTGAGTCCTTCCCACCGGTGCGCCAACACAATCTTTTTTCCCTTGATGTTAAGGGAATACGTATTCTTCCGTCCATCATAAATGAGACTATGGTCATACTGCCAAGGTCGACCCAACAATACATGACACGCATCCATAGACACAACATCACACCAGGCATTATCGAAATATTTTCTACCAATTGAAAAAGACACGAGGCATCGCCTATCAACTGTTACCTGACTGCCTTTATTTAGCCACGACAACTTGTATGGCTTAGGATGACGGTCCGTCTTCAACTGCAATTTGTGGACAACCTCCTCGGACACTACATTCTCACAACTGCCATTGTCAATGATCATTTTGCCGACTTTATCTACAACTGTGCAGGTCGTGTGAAAAATATTGGTTCTCTATCAATCATCCCCCGAATTGCCCTTGGGAGTTAGTAGACTCTTGCGAACGACCAGAGTCTCATGACCACCTCCATATAGCACATCATCAGTCTCCTCATCGTCATACATGCGCTCGCCAATCTCCTCAGTCTCGTCTACCACGTTTTCCTCAATCAACAAATTTTTGCCCTTTTGATTAGCAGGCTTCCTGCAATCAGTTGCTCTATGCCACTGTTCACCACAACGAAAACATCTGATAGTAGGGTTAGAATTACCTTGCGGTGGCTGTTGGACAGGACAGGAATCTTGAGGGCAAACTGGCCGACTGTTTTGATCGCTCCTGATCACTGGTCTCTGGTTTTGCTGTTTTTCAACAGCAAGTCCACGCTGGTAGGCCTCCGAAACATTCCATAGTGAGTGAAGGCTTAGGACATCTTGCAAGGGCTGGAGCGAACCCCCCAAATACCACGCCACCATCTGCTCCTCAATCTCAGATAAATCGTTCGGGCGACCAATTGGTAAAACTACTCCATGTAATCATCGACTGATCTCGCGCCCTGCCTCAACGCATGAAGTCGCTGAAACAAGGTTTGCGTGTAGCTGAAGGGAAGGAAGTGACCCTTCATCTTCTTCTTCATCTTCTCCCAATCAGTGATCTTGGCCTTGCCCTGCTTGCCTCATGAACGTCGCAACTGCTCCCACCATGCAGATGCTCTGCCCTGAGTTTGATGGCGTTCAGTTTCACTTTTACATGATCGGGGAATTCCTTATAATAAAAAATACGCTCCACTTCATCAATCCAATCAACGAATCCCTCGACCTGTAACATACCAGAAAACTCGGGCAGATCGACCCAAAAATTGAGGTCTCCATGATGCTCCTCCCGATCATAGTGCTCCCAAAATAGAGCATGATTGTGATATGGGTTTTCAAAAGTGGAATTAAAATAGTGATCAAAGGCCTCATGATCCTCGAAATCCTGCGCCGGCAGGCGCTGGGTTAATTCTGTGACTTGCCTCTGTAAATCCTCAATCATTGCATCTTGAACCCTGTGACTGAGCTGAATTATTGCATTTTTAATGCTTTTGGAACGAATATATATTAATTCTTCCATTGCTTTATCATTGGTTTTATATGGAAAAATGAATAAATCAAAGTTGTAATTTAATTGATTAAAAGCCGGACTGTTGTAGCCAAAAATTGTATTTATCCAAATTTTGCCAAAAATAGCAAAATCTCGAAAATTACTCCAAATTGAAATTCAAAATAAAGTAAGCAATCTAAAAAAAATATGGCCCAAATCGGGTTTAAAATGACTTCCTAACTGACAACGAAATATTACCATAAATAGTAAAAAAAAACTAAAACTAGTGATTTGAAGGGGAAAACAGCAAAATTTGAGGTCGAAAAAAGGGCAAATGGAGCTATGCTCGATGTGGACAGCGTGCGTGTTGAAAAGAGCTTTCCAAATTGGGTCTTATGAGCGATTCCGACGCTCGTAGCCAAAGTTATGGCTAAAAGACTGAAACGCACTCAAAACTGCTCGAATTAGGAACATATCACAATCAATTCCCGCTTTTGCACTGATTTGCCAACTCATGGTATCTCAGCGCCATCAAGGTGCAATCTGACAGCTCAGCATCATCTGTCTCGGATCCCCTGCATCACGTATCATATAACAAATAAGCTTTTAATGACATATCATAATGTGTAACACATAAATATTTTGTAACGTAGTATAATATGTAATAGATAAACATTTTTTGACATAGCATAATGTAACATGCATAATGTAACTCTTCTCTTACCAACACACATGCACAATATCCTAACAATAAGTTAGAGGCTAACTTATAGTGAGCATAGCGTGATTGTTGCGCCTAAACTTTGACTCAAATTAATGAACCAAAAATTTAGTGCAGTTTTACCTGCAAGTATACAGGTGTTGTAGTATCTTACAGGATCGAATCCACAGGGATTGACTTTTGTGATAAAGAAAATAAATTCAGACAATGAAACGAAATTACTAAAAGAAACGTATAATCGAATATAAAGATGATAAAATAACTTAATCAAACTAAAATGATAAAATGAATTGATATGGAGAAAGACTAAGGTTTCGAGGATCCGTCTAATAATTTATGATATTGTTTCCGATTGATTTACTTCAATTAAACTAGAATAATGATTCCGTTTAATTGGAAGATTTAGCAATTAAGATCAAGAAAAACAGACGCTTATGATCGAGCGTGAACGATTGATGATTAAAACATTTACAAATCTATTTGAATACCACAAGGATTCCTCAAGCATTCACTGTATTCGGAAATTACAATGAATCGAGACGAGTATATAGATAATCAAAATATCTAATAATAAAATCTTTCAATCGATCAAGCTCGTAAAATAGATTTTACGTGGATTCGAAAACAATATTTAAATCATTAAACTTCACCTCTAACCTTAGTATGAAAATTTAGCCAACCATATTCATCACAAGTGCTATAGAAATTAAATAAATATGGTCCATGACAATATTAAAATAAAATACACGAAAACAACACAAGAACATAAAAGTGATGAAAAAATAATGAAAAAAATAAGAGTTAAAAACTCCCTCTCCGTTCCGTGAATGACTAGAGTTCCATTCGGCTTCCACCAAAACTGCAAACCAGCTCCTCCATTCCGCTGCTCTAGGTCTCACTCTCTCAGCCCAGAAAAATCAGTTCTTGCCTTTGCTAGCCACTTCACTTAGTCACGTTCCCAGCCTTGCTTTCCTTCTGCTCCAAACGAAAAATTTCCCTACTTTCTGCGTTGCCTCCCTCTTTCACGTGAACCCAGTTTTTTTTTTTCACGTAAACCTGGTCAACACCAACAGCTCCTCTTCCATCCAAGTCAGTCCGTTTGCTTCAAATCAGTGCTTTCGTTCGTTTCTCTTTCTCCTTCAAGCTGCCGTAAGTTATTATTTTCACGTCCAAGACCAGAGCTACACCAAAGTTCTGCTTCAACGTAAAAGAACAAGAGTGTCCAGCAACCTCTTGTCGTTCCTCTCTCCACCCGAAAGTCTCTGTTTTTCCCTCTCAAAAAGAGAGCAAATATAAACTCCCTTCAAGTCTCACACCATCCGTCCGTTGCCAGCTCACTCCGTAAAACCAACCTACTCTTTTCAGCTCTCCTTCCCTCTGTTTTTACGTAAAACTCCAGCAGCTCCTCTTCCATCCAAGTCAGAGAAAAACCAGGCGAAGAGTGTCCAGCAACCTCTTGTTGTTCAAACGTTCTTTTCTTTTCTTTTTTTTCTGCTCCACTTTCTGTAAAACACTCCCAGAACCGCTCCTACGTACTGAACGGGAACCCCCACTCCCAGCTCTTCTTCTATTTTTATTCTCCTTCCAGCATTTTGTTCCACCTCCTCTAAACGAAAACAAGTTGACAGTCCAGAGCCAAAAGCTAGCCGCCTCCTGCTACTAAACGAAAGGTAGGTGAATCACATCCAAAACCAGCTGCCTTGCGTCTCAACGAAAAGAGAGGAAAAAGATCCCCACTCCCCTGCTGCCCGAACAAAAATGAAAAGGAGCCAAAAAAAACTAGCATCCAGCCACCCTCTCTTGACTAAACCAAAAAAGTAAAGTGCCAGCGAAAAAAAACAAAAACAGCCGACTGAAAAAGAAAGAAGAAGAAAAATCAAACTAAGCTACTGCCCTCTTTTAAACGAAAAAGAAAGAAAAGAAAGAAGGTCTGCCCTCCTGTACCAAACCAAAAACTCCCGTATAAAACAAGTTTGAAAAGTAAAGGCAGCCCATGTGATCTCTTGCTGTCTTCAATTGCTGTCTTTCTACTGAGTGGTCCCTAGGTGTTTTCGGTTCCAGCATGTGTTTCTTTGAGTTGTCAAAGGCCATCTGCTTCTTTTTTCTCTTGTTTTTTTTTCTTCTACTGACCTGCTGCATGTGTGCTGTCCATGTGGTCCGAATGCATGTTTGCATGTGTTGGTTTGCATACTTTAACGTCCGAATGCTTTCTGTAGGTTTCTTTCTGCTGCTGTACAGCGTGTGTGAGTCTACTGCATGGTCCGAATGGTGCTTTTGCTTGTGTGCGCTGGTGTGGTTTATTGCATGTGAGGTGCTTGTCTTGCAATGGTCAGCACGTGTACTGAGTGCTGTCCGAATGAGGCTGGCCTGCATGTGTGCATTCACAATTGAATGATATCTTTACTGTGTATTGCCCAAACTATCCCTGTTATGAGAGGAATAAAAATGAAATATTTATTTTCATGTGAAACGATTGCATTATAAATCTTTTTAAGCACCAAAATACCAGAATTTATCAATTGACTCAAGTAATGTGATCTATTGCATAATTAAGTACTTAAATCATTTTTTATTAAACAATTTGTTCGCTTAAGTAACTTAATCATGCAATTTTAGCGCTTCATCAGTGATTAATTAAATGCACAAATCAACGAGAATTGTAAAGAGATATTTCAAACATTATAAACTGCTTACTAGTATACTTAGAAAAAAATAAAAATTATTGACTTGAGTAAAACTACCATTTTACCCCTACTTGTGGGAAAATGACTATTTTATCCCTAACTTAGGATTTCACATCATAACTCTAAAACTCATCAAAATTTATATTCCTCATATAAATTTTATCCTAAACCCAAATGTCTATTTAAAAAAAAATTAAAACACAACATAGCTAGGTGAACCAAGCATAGACCGAAACATGAAACATGCTAAACTTTTGATTTTTGTTGCAATTCTTTCAAACCCTATCTTTCATGCTAAAATCAAAACATACAACATAAAAAATCACATCCTATGCTTTAATAACATGCTAGAACAAACAAAAAAAAACTTACATCATAAAAATAACAACTTCCTTCATATCAAAACTTCAAGTATTTTGGCCTTAAAGAACCCTTGATGTTTATGGTCTATCCATTTTCAAACAACTCCAAGAACTCCTAAAGTTCAATAGCATACTCTCAATATTTTCATAAACATTCCAAGTGACCATTATTCTTAAAATAATTAAACCAAAACCACAAAAAGTAATAAAATCATATTCAACACAATCGGTATGCACCTATTCTCCAAAATTGAGTACTATGTGATTTGGTTTTTGATCAAACCATTAGATCCGAAACTTCCATGAAGTAAATCATCAAGAAATAATCTCATATGCTTAATATTCAAGTCCTAAAATAGATCTAAGCATCAAACTTAAGATCACATGGCAAAACATTGCACAAAAATATAAATCTACTCATGAGCCTCACACATAAGACCTAACTGGACCTTTGCATGCATAAAAATTCATATCTTCATGATCGACACCATAAACCTTCAAAATAACATTCTAACATATAGATAAAAGTCCTAAGAGTAACATATGTGAGTATCAAAGTAAGTGGAGTAGCTTTCATAACAAAACTCCTAAGCTTGCCCAAAACAAAACTCTTATAAAAAAACTTATAACATGTAACAGATCTTCATCAAACTTGTATATTAGCATGTTAAATATAAAGCATAAAAATATCAGGTCAAGCTCTTGTCAAGAACATCATAAAAAAATCAAAGAATCACACACTAATCAGACTATCACCCAAAATGACTTCGGCATGCGTAAACAAGTGTTTCACATATCAAAGTCCATGAAAATTTACCTATAATATAATAATAGAAGCTAGACTCAAAGAGGAACAACTTATGTGAATAGATCTTCATGGTAATTCACTTAAACAAACTTTAAAAATTTGAGCAAGAAAGGCCTGAGAAGTTGTCCAAGAGTTCCTTTGGATTTATCTCCAAGAAGGGGTTTCTAAAGTGACAAAAGACTAATGAAATGGCCATGGATGAGACTTATACTGCAATAGGGGTTTAGAGGAGATGTGGAAGTTTCCTTCTCACCCTTGTAACCCAAATCATCATGCATAATACAACCACATCTGAAGCAAAGGTGGGGAAGCTTCTCATACCTCAGTGGGATCCAATAAGTCTTCCTTAATAGATTAACAGTCCTACCTCTTGCCAATGGTATGTGGATATCTATTTCAATTAAGACTCTAAGAAAGAGCCCCCACCCATTCCCATCTTCCCTTGTATCAATCTCGATCACTCTACCAATTGTTCCACCTACAGTCTCACCTTCTTCTTATTCATACATTTTAGATGCATCTCATGCATTTGGACCCAAAATCTCTCTAAATTGAATTGCATTTTGTGTGGGGGTGTAAAACCATCAAAGATCAAGAACACAAACTATAACGCCCGTCCTTGAGGTGGGTCCTTTAGAAAATGATTTTAATAAAATAGACGAGAATTACGGTTGCTTTTGAAATTTTCTTTCCTTTCGTGCCAGGATGCAAAAGACTCAATGTTTAAAAATAAAACTCGTTTTTTAATTTAAAAGTTACAGCAGAAAACATTAAATTTGATAATTAAAGTCTCTCCTACAAAATATCTTGCCTAGGCTTTCGCGCTCTTCCCCTTGGGCTGTGATTGTCCTGACGTGTCATGCTCATCTTGTCCTTGGGCGGGCACACATAAAAATTAAAATGAGTCAATGAATCGTAAGCATTACTTCATACAGTTAACATATATGAACATAGGTTTTCAGTCATGCAGTTAGCATTCCAAGATGATGAAGGTTGTTGAAGAAAACAAGGAGATAAAGAGCCATGTATCCAAGATTATGAGCTCTTTCAGTTAGCATTTTTTATTACGTAGTTAGCATTTTTCCTTTATTTTAGCTTGAATCTTTGATTATGCAAGTCGTTGAATAAAACAAGGAGATAAAGAGCCATGTATCCAAGATAATGAGCTACTTGAGTGTGAATGAGCATAGCAAGTGCCCTTCTCAACCTCAATCCACACCCCAAGGTCAACATATGGCGCAAGAAAATTTGAAAGAGGTCAATGCCATTGTGACAAGAAGTGGTAAGTCCTTACACATCCCAACAATTGATAAGGTAGAGGATATTGAAGAGGAATAAAGCAATAATAGTACTGAGTTCCCCAAGGAAGCCAAGGTAATCAAGAGTCCAGTTAAGGTACCACGTCCTTAAGCTTTAAAATCTGGTATGCGAACTTTTGATTCTAGTAATGAAATCTTGGAGAACCTCAAGCAGGTAAAGATTAACCTTCCTCTTTTGCATGTTGTTAAACAAGTTCCCACTTATGTAAAAGTTCTTAAAAATTTGTGTACAATTAAGAGGAAGCACCATGTTAAGAAGACAACATTTCTGATAGAGTAAGTTAGTGCTCTAATTGAGCAGCGAATTCCTCCTAAGTACAAGGATCCTGGTTGTCCAACGATTGCATGTAGTATTGGGAATAATGAGTTTGGGCAAGCCTTGCTAGATTTAGGAGCTTGTGTTAATTTGATGCCTTATTCAATTTATTTGCAACTTGGTTTGGGTAAAATTAAGCATACTTCTGTTGTGCTTCAATTGGCTGATTGTTCAATTTAGAAACCGAGAGGGATAGTTGAGGATGTTTTGATCCAAATTGATAAGTTTTATTATTTTGTTGATTTCTTAATTTTGGATACTTAGTCAGTTGTTGAGTCTAACTCTAAGGTTCCTCTCATATTAAGTAGAGCTTTCCTTGCTAAGGCTAATGCACTTATAAATTGCCAGAATGGGTTAATGAAACTATCTTTTGGAAACATGATCATGAAGGTCAACAGTTTCCATATTGAGAAACAACCAATAGATGATGAGTGCCACCAAACGTACATGATTAATGCACTCATAGACAAGAGAGTTCACACAACTCATGATTTTGATCCTCTTGAATATTTCCTTGTTAATTTTGAATTTGATACTATCAGTGATTCATCTGATATTATTGATATTTGTGTTGTTTTTAATAAATCTCAAGATTATGGAACATAGGCATGGCAACTAAAATTTGAGGAGTTGCCTAAGAAATGTGAAAAATAGATTCCTTCAAGTATGGAAGCACCAAGAGTGAAATTGAAACCTTCGTCTAAGTCTAAAATCTATAAGGTTAAGATGAAAGCATTTTATGATAAAAATATTTTTAGGAAGACATTTAAGCCTAATGACCGAATACACTTATATGATTCTAGACATCATAAACACCTAGAAAAACTTCGGTCTAGGTGGACTAGTCTGTAACACCCGTCCTTGTGGTGGGTCCTTTTCAAAATGATTTTGATAAAAATTGATAGGAATTACGGTTCCTTTTAAAATTTCTTTTCCTTTCATGTCAGGATACAAAAGACTCTATGTTATAAATCAAATTCATTTTTCTTAATTAAAAGATTACAGCAGAAAACATTAAACTTTATAATTAAAATTTCTCGTACAAAATATCTTGCCTAGGCCTTCGTGCTCTTCCCCTTGGGCTGTGCCCGTCCTGACTTATCATGCTCATCTTGTCCTTGGGAGGGCACATATAAAAACTAAAATGAGTCAATGACTCGTAAGCATTACTTCATACAGTCAAAATATATCAATATAGGTTTTCAGTCATGCAGTTAGCAGTCCATACATATATATCATACTTATCATGCATACGTCTTTCAATTCATTTTAAAAATGTTGCGAGGTGAGGGTTTTCTTTGAAAACATGCAGTTAGCATTCCATACATATATATCATACTTATCATGCATACGTCTTTCAATTCATTTTAAAAATGTTGCGAGGTGAGGGTTTTCTTAAAAAACATGTTTTCTTCTTTAAAACAGTTCCCCACACATCACTACCTTCATTTCTTAAAGAGTCTGTTCATGCATACTTCTTTTCTTACATAGGTTCATGCATACATACATTCATACATACATACATGCATCCTTTCTTAACATGCATCCCTTCTTTCTTATCACTTTTATTGGCCATGTAGCACACTGTTACGCCCCGTGTACTAGGGTTAGCGGTCTTTTGGACCTGATTTTGCCTGTGGCCACGGGTTGAGAATCTATTCCATCAGGGTGCACTACCAGTACTACTTACCCAGCATTGCAATCTGCCCAGTTCAGTCCATTCATTTGGTACTATTTTCATTTCAATCATGTGGTCATTACGTATCTTCATACATCATGCATTTCAGTCCGTTCATTCCTTTATAGTCCTTTCCTTTCCTTTACAGTTCTTAAAGTTCTTCAATTCGTTTCTTTCATAGGAAGTCATTTAAAAAAAATAATTCATAAAAGTCATTTAAAAAAAGTCATCTTTCATGGCATCATTTAAAACATTGTCTTTCATAGGGACATTTTAAAACACTTTCTTCGCATCATTTAAATCATAGGGACATTTTAGAACACTTTCTTCGCATCATTTAAAGCATAGTTTTCTTTCTTTTTTGTAAAAGTTGTTTTAAAAGAAGTTTCTTTAAAAGAAAATAGTTTTTTTTTTTTTCATAAAAGTTGTTTTAGAAAGAGTCATTTTTATGAGAGAAAGTTATTTAAAAAAAAAAAGTTTTCTTTCTTTTCTTAAAAGTTGTTTTAGAAACAGTCCGTTACAGTTTTAGTCCGTACCATTTTTAACAGTTCTTACTTGTCTTTTAAAGCTTCATTTTGTTTTCTTTCGTGAACATACATACAATACGTACTACCTATAGCATCCATTCACATGCACAAACGTACATACTTTTTGTGCATGAAAAGGGGCTGCCAAGGAAGGGCCGCTACATACTTATACTTGAAAACTTAAGCTTCATTTTCTTTTAAGTAAAGCGTGTCTCTGTGGAGAAAAAGTTTCATTTTCCTTTTTGAGGAAAGCTTTAGTCTTCTTCTTCGTTTCTATAAGAAAAACTCTAGAAGAGTATGAACGCAATACTTGCCTGGACTTCATGCTATACTCATTCCATGCAGTCTATTCGTGTGCGTGTCAAATGGCAACCTACATGCAAACACGTAACCTTACATCATCATCTATCTAATGCATAAGTAATTATTCTAAAAATAGAACTATGCCTCACTTGGAACACTCTTCGTCCATCCCTGGTCACTTATGTAACAGCCCGCCAGAAATTCAATGGTAGAATTTCTATAGACTTTGGGAACCTCGTGAAAATTTCGTAAGTTTTCACGAATCGACTAATCGCAAAAGTTTTAGTCTGTCAACATGGTCAGTGTTATCACTCACTATGATGCTATAAATGCGATTTTAATTGTTTGAGGTAGTCAGAAGTGTCAGAATACGTTATAGTCTATGCCACTAGACTCAGTTGAATATTTAGGATTTTATAGCACAATAACCTATTTTCATAATTTCGGACGAAACAATTGTTTGAAACTTTGAATTTATTTTTAGGGGCACTTCGGGGTTGAGTTTTGGTAAACAATTTTCACTGTAGGTTAATATGAATATTTAGGATTTTTCAGTACTAAGTTTATTACGCATTTTCATGGAGTAAATAGTAACCTCGATAAGCATACTAAGTGTAGTGTTTTCAAAATCACAGTGTGGAATGTCCAAATTAGGTTAGAGAAGTTTTATTTGGATACTTGTTAAGATCTTAGCCACACGTAGTGAATAGTATTAGACAATTGGCACAAAGAGGAACCATTAGATGGATTTGTGAAGGAAATCAAGATGTAAGATCATGCCACCTAAGCAAAACCTTTTTCATCTGATCAACCAAATTGAGCCAGATCAAAGAGGATTTCAACCCTAGTGAAATCCTAAACAGTTGGAATCCAATTAAAACCCCAAAAGCTTGGTTGAAACTAAAACCCCAAACGGTTACCCCAAACCCTAAATTGGCCTTCAAACCCTTTTTGATTTGATTTCTAGCATTGTGTTTAATCACTTGATTAAGTCACTTCCACATGCTATTAATTTTCAAATCCTTGTTATTACATCATTATCCAAACTTTTAAATCTTGAAAATTTGATTGGGCCAAGAAAAAATTGGATTTGGGCTTGATAGCATATCAAACCCTAACCAAACCCCCTTTAAACCCCAAATTGAAGCCCACTTGGTTGAGACCCACCAAGGCCCACGAATTTGGCCACCTTGGCAAAGCTTCTTGAAGAAGTTTCCTCCCCCACACGGTAGACCACTCACTACCCTTGGCTATTCTCAATAGTGCCTTGATGAGATGGAGAAACCCACCCCATCAACCTCCATACCTCACAGGTTCTGCAGGTAGTCCTTTCCCCTCTCTATTCTCCACTTTATGTAACATAACTACCTCCAATCAATGGTCATTCAAGTCCATATCTTCCCCCTACAGAAGTATAGAGTTGTTCAAGACATACTTCCTTCCCTTTCATCACTTCTTCACCCCGTTCCTAGAGAGAAACCCAAAAGAGCTCTCTCAGGAAAATTTCTGGATCTTTTTGTGTGGAGCTTTTCGACCCTTTATAAGTATTTTCACACAATGAACCCTTCCTAAAAGTTGTTCATATTTAAGTATAGTTTTCTTAGATATATTATTCGTATCATTTCATGGTCATTTGATCGGTAAAAAGTATTTTTTAACCATGGAAAGGTCATTCTAGGCATGAAATTGGAGAGTATGTTATGTTTTGTAATTTTTGACCAAGCTAATGGACATATCTTGGTCTGAATATTTTATGGAGTGTTGTTAGCATGTGTTTAAGAGTGTTAATTGAGGTTTTGTTGCATGAATAAAGCTTTTGATGATAGAGTTTCCTAGATCTAGAAACTTGAAAACTGGAAGTGAAAAAACAGTTTTTATTTGGAGAAACTTTGAATATTTCGAGGTTTGATCTTACTCTAAAGGCTTTGATATTTTTATATGATGATCGTAAGTCTCTTATTTTTATGTTAGGATGTTATTTCAAAGATATTTATTATTAGTTTCAAAGATATGAGTTTTCTATGCAAGAGGATTTCGGTTAGGCCCAAGATTTGATGTTCTTGCATTAGATCCATGTTTTATTGATTTTTAGCCATGTGATTTTAATCTTGATGGTTGGATATTCTTTATGACACGTTTTAAAACCATGTGATGCTTTATTTTGAAGATCTCACCTTCTTAAGCCATTGATCAAGAGATTTATCAAAGCTAGTTGAGGAAAAAGTTTCTATTTTGGACTAAGTGTAAAACCAAAAAACTCCAAGTTTTATTTTGTGATTTTTGTGACTTTAGTTTGATGGTTTAAAGAATTTTTGATCTGAGGATGATGTTATGAATATGTTGGAAGTAAGATTTGATTTTTTTGGAATTTTTAGAGATGTTTTGATTAAGGGTCAAAACTTGTGATTCAAGTGTTTGGATCTTTTTACAAAAAGTTTGGTGTTGATTATTAGATTTTCTAAATGGATGTTTGAATTATGGTTTTAAACTTAGGATAGGAAGATCCTTGTTGCAAAATTTTGGCTTAAGCAAGAGTTTGAAGTTTGAAGGAATTGCAACAAAAATCAAGAGAATGGCCTATGGATGTTTCGGCCATAGTGTGTTTTCCATAGTTATGATTTGTTTTAAATTTTTCTAAGTTGATATTTGAGTTTAGGACAAAATTTACATGAGGAATATAAATTTTGAAAACTTTTGGAGTTAGGATGTGAAATTCTTAAGTTAGGGGTAAAATGGTCATTTTTTCACATGTAGAGGGTAAAATGGCCGTTTTACTCTAAGTTAGCTTGTTCTCTTGTTTCTAATTGTTAGTATTTAAATTTCTAACTTTTATAATACCCTCTTACAGTTCTTTATGTTTCGCATTTTATTCTCGTAAAATGCGATGATCGAGGTAAGTTAGCTTCTAACTTACTATCAGTTTACTGTGTATGTATGATGGGTAAGGGAACTACAATTTATGTATGTATGTATGATATATGCCATGCCATGCCACGTCATTACATGTTTATATGTTATGCATGATTTATTATGCCACGAATATTTATCTGTTACACAATCTATTCTGTCATGTATTGTTATATGTTATAAGTATGCCAAGCTAAGTATGCCATATGTTACATGTATGTCATATCATGTAATATTCACTTTTGCAAGTATGTCATGTTAAGTATGATATCTGTTACATGTTCGGTCATGTTACAAAATGTTTCCATCTTAAGTCAGTCATGTCTTTCGAGTTATGTTTAAGTCAGTTATGTTTAGCATACTTGCGATGTAATCATTATGATTGTTCGAGCATTTCCATTTGTAATTCACATGAGGTACTTTTGGTGAAATCATTTTGATTGTTAAAATGCCGTTCAAGTTCAGTTATGCAGATACACCTAGCGTAATCATTCTGATTATTAGGGTATCTTATTTAAAATACTCGTGATGGAATCATTCTGATTGTTAGAGAATTACTAGGTGCTCCTAGTGTAATCATTCTGATTGGTAGGGTACGTGTTTTAAAATACTCGTGATGGAATCATTCTGATTGTCAGAGTATTACTAGGTACTCCTGGTGTAATCATTCTGATTGCTAGGGTACGTGTTTTAAAATACTCGTGATGGAATCATTCTGATTGTTAGAGTATTACTAGGTATTCCTGGTGTAATCGTTCTGATTGCTAGGGTAAGTGTTTTAAAATACTCGTGATGGAATCATTTTGATTGTCAGAGTATTACTAGGTATTCCTGGTGTAATCATTCTGATTGCTAGGGTACGTGTTTTAAAATACTCATGATGGAATCATTCTAATTGTCTGAGTATCTCTAATGGAATATGTTGGGTGGAATCATTCTGATTGTTCAATATTCCTGACGAAACGACTGGCGGAATCATTTTGATTGTTAGAATTCAAGTCCAAGTTCATGTTAAGTAAAGAAGCAAGATTCCAAGTTTATGTTAAGTCAAGTTTCAGATCAAGTGCATGTTAAGTCAAGTTTCAGATCAAGTTCATGTTATGTTATATTCACGTTCACGTTCACGTTAAGTTTCAAGTTCATCTTCATATCATGTTATGATCATGTTTATGTTATGGTCAAGTTCACGTTCATGTCATGTTATGTTCACATACATATTATGTTCAAGTTCAAGTTCATGTTATGTTATGTTCACCTTCACATTATATCTCAAGTTCACGTTTATGTCATGTTATGCTCAGGTTTATGTTAAGTTCATGTTCATGTTTATGTTATGTATGTTCATGTTCATGCTATGTTTCAAGTCCATGTTATGTTTCAAGTTCACGTTCATGTTGTGTTACTAGTCCATGTTATATTTTAAGTTCAAGTTCATGTCATGTCAAGTAAAAATTTAGTTTAAGTTTCAGTTCACGTTATGTCAATTATGCCATACTATATGTCAAGTTATGCTATGCTTACTTACGACTTTAATTATGCATTCATGCTTTTACTGTCACGCATGCATCATTAACCTGTGTGAGAGTTTCCTGTTAACTTACTGAGATTTGTAATCAAATCTCATTGTGGTAGTCCCAACTACCATTCCCCCTCGAATAGTAGATCTTGTTACAGGACCTGAAGGAAAATCGGAATCCAACCAACTGAACACGATTGACTAAGCTATGGTGCGACGTCGATGATGGCATAGTATTTAACTTAGGTTACTACTTGTACTTATGGAGTTGTATCTCCAGTACTCTTTTGATCACAACCATTTTGGACTAGTGCTGTGATCATGGCTATTTAGTATGCCCTTATGTATGAAGTATGTTTCAAGTATTTGGGATATTTTTAGTTTGGTACATAGTATTGCTTAAAAAAAATATATATCCGCTGTGAATATTTCATAATGCTAGATGCATGTTAGGAATATTGCATCTTATATGTCATGAAAGGAGGCAGGTAACCTTGTGTTGCATGTCCCGATGCTTCAGATGTCCGTTTAATCCCAGGCAGAATCGATGGGCGTTACATCTTACGTGCCATTTACTGTGCTAAAACTTTCGGGGTCTTATTCCTTAAAGTGAACCCCCGTGATTCACTTTAGGGTTAAGACACTAAGACCTCTGTCTCATTCTTCTATTTACACAATTCGACGCATGATTCTAACCGACAGAGTCATGCGTCCCAACTTTAGACTACTTACCCCTTTACTACCTTTACGTATCCTAACCCATACTAAATCCTCATTCCCAACCAGTCAGGCTACATGAATTCAAGCCAACTTTGGGCTAAAACACCATGTAACCATGCTCAGGACAGATTACCCATTACATATGGTAAATCTATCTGGTACATATGTCTCACTAGAGAAACCTGTATCTTACCCCCCTTTTATCATCTAAAAGCAACTTATAATTCCAATGAATGCCCTCTTGTATAAACAAGCTCCATATTCCAATACCAATTTGCTCAGACCGGTCAACAGGACTCTTCCTACTTCCCAACCCTGTACAAGTTCATCCCAACACTTGATAGGAGAGGACTGCATCCAAAATGCACCTCTACCAGGTCATGTATCTCGAGACTAATCCCGAGTTACAGCACGATGCCCATCATGCTTCCGCTGCACGCTCTGATACTTTTCTACCACTTTCTTATACTCTTAGCCATAAGTCAACCACAAGGTCACACCTGTCATCCCAGACTAAAGGCCACATCACCACTAATTTGGGACACTGGTACATAGTTCCCGCCACTTAACAAGAGGACTGCATCCACAAATGCGACTCTATCACATTATACAACTCGAGACAAATTCCCAAGCTACAACACGATGCCCATCATGCTTCCGCTGCACTCTCTGATACCTTTTCACCAGTTGTTGTGGACCCTACGAAATTGAATGTAACTCAACTTCTTGGGTGCTACATGAGTCTCCTAAAGCCATGTGTCCCTGCTGATTACTGCATCACAACACAAGTATTTGAACCAGCTGTGAATGCGTTAATACATACTCCACAGTTGTTGTGGCCCCATGTATTCAACGTGTCACAATTGCTGTGTCTCACACAGTGTATGCATCACAATTTCTGTGACCTCATACTTTGTGTGCCACAGTTGTTGTGGAATCCATGAAACTGAATGTGGCTCCATCGAGGTTAATGCCTGGTGCGCTTCGGTGACTAGCTAGTTAAGTCCCCGCCCGCTGCCTGTTGACAGTATGTTGTCAACTTAGGAGATTTCACACCTATTTAAATACTCCAGCATGAACAAAGGAGTTTCACTAGGATATTACCCTTCCTAGCACTTGGGGTCGTGATTGACATGAATAACTTGACTTGACTGTTCTCAAAATACAAACACTATACTCAACACGAGACGTGACTGGAATACAAAAAGAAATAAGCCCTGACATAACATAACGTGAATTGAACATAACTTGAAAGACATGGCTAACTTGATATAGAACATTTTGTAACATGACATAAACATGTAACACAATATTTCATAGCATGCTATCGCATGTAATGGAAAACACACTTAACATGACATACTTGTAACAGTGAACGTGACATGAAATACATGTAATAGATGGTATATTTAACATAATGTACTAGTAATGTATAGTAATAAGTGACAGAATATCTTGTGTAACAGATAAAAACTCATGACGGAATAAATTTGTGTAACAGACAAATATGTGATAACTTGGCATGGCATGACATATATGATAACACACATACATATACTGTAGTTCTTTTACTTAGCACACATATATAGTAAACTGCTAGTAAGTTAAAAGCTAACTTATCTTGATCTTCGCTTTTCTTATGAAAGCTCAAGCGTGATCACGAGAAACTGTAATTAGTGATTCTAAAAGTTAGACCTAAATCACTAATAATTTGAAATATGGAAAAATACTAACTTAAGAGTAAAATTTCCATTTTACCCTCTACACGTAGGAAAATGACCATTTTATCCATAACTTAAGAGTTTTGCATGCCGACTTCAAAAGTCACCAAAATTTACATGCCTCATGTAAATTTTATTTTAAACTCAAATATCAATTTAGAAAAATTTAAAACTAATCACAACTATTAAAACTCCATAGGGCCGAAATTTCCATATGCTATTTCCATTGATTTTTGTTTCTAACTTGTTTTGATCAACCTTTTGATCTATGACTTATGAAGATGTGATCTTTAAACCAAACCATCACATGATTTAAAAAGATGTCCTAAAACATATATAAGCTTCTAATTCAAGATCACATGGTTAAACATTAACCAAAACATAAATTGAGCCAAGAACATCCACACTTTGGCCTATCCAATTATCTCTTTGCATAATATTTCATATCTTTGAAACTAACATCAAATATCTTCAAAATAATATTCTAACATATATATAAGAGGCCTAGGATCCTTCAATAAAATTCTCAAAGCCATTGGAATAGGTTTAAACCAGCAAAGATTTAAACTTTCTCAAAATAGAAACTGTTTTTCCTCTTCCAGTTTTTAAGTTTCTAGATCTAAGAACACATTTCACCAAAACCTTTACACATGCAACAAATCTTGGACCAATAATCATATACATATGTTAACAATACTCCATAAAAATTTTGGACCAAGATCTATCCATTAACTTGGTCAAAAACTCCAAATTATAACATATTCTCCAGTTTATCGCCCATAATGATCTTTCTAGAGTTTAAACAATATTTCACTGACCAAATAATCTTCAAATGGAACAAATAAGCTATCCACTTAAACTATACTAAAAAAGGAACAACTTGTATGAAGGAAATGTTATGATAAAACACTTACAAAAACTTCGAAATGGGCGTGTAAAAGAACACCTAAAAGCTGTCCGAGAGAGTGTTTGGTGTTCTTTCAATGAAAAGTGTAAAGGAAGATGATTTCATGGGGAGTGAGCTGGAGATAGTTTTGCACAATATATGGAAGAGGATGAGACTGAAGTGAGGCTTGAGTGTTGGCCTTTATTACCCAATAAAATCCACAAAAATCAGGCTTAAGATATTTTCTAATGGTGGAGTGTAGGCTTGGAAGAGTGAGATGGCTCTTTGACTTTTTCCTTCCAGATCCTCTTGAAGACATCTGATTAGCCATGTAGGGGGATGAAATTACTTGGCCAAAATCAATGCTAAGGTGCCCAATTTCGTGGGCCTTAGTGGGCCTAAACCAAATGAGCCTCAATTTGGGGTTTTAAGAGGGTTTGGGTTGATATCAAGTCCAAATCTAATTTCTCTTGATCCAAGTATCTAATACTATTCATCATGTGTCGCTAAGATCTTTCCATGTGTCCAATTAAAACTTCTCTAACTTAATTTGGACATTCCACACTGTTAATTTTGAAACTATTGCACTTGGTGTGCTTATCAATGTTACTATTCACTCCGAAAAAGTGCATAATAAACTTGGTATCGAAAAATCATAAATATTCATATGAAGCTACAATGAAAATCGTTTAATGAAATTCAGCCCTGAAGTGCCCCTAAGAATAAATTCACAGTTTTGAACAGGTGTTTCGTCCGAAAATATGAAAATGAGTTATTATACCATAAAATCTTAAATAATCCACCAAGTCTAGTGGTACAAATCATAATGCATTCTGACACTTCTGACTATCTCCAATAATTAAAAACACAATTCTGATACCATAGTGAGTAATAACACTAACTATGTGGTTAGACTAAAACATATACTATTAATAGATTCGTAAAAACTTATGGGGTGTTCACGAAACTCTTAAAGCCAATAGAAATTTCACAATTGAATTTTTAGCAAGCTGTTACATCCATAATATTTAAAATATCTGTAAGCTTTAAAATATCTATTTTACTTTGAAATCCGCTGGATAACTTTCAAAATATGCCATCGAGATACAACACGTAGGATAAGGCTCAGCACATAGATCAAAGCTCGGCATGTAGAACAAGGCTCATACTTAAAGAAGAAGAAAGAAGGAGCGGGTATCACATAGTCCCTTTGTAGTGAACATGCTTTTGAAAATAGGGCGGTAGAAATAGAGGATCCTAAGAATGGTTAGATCTTTAAAGTAAATGGTCAAAGCCTTAAAGTATCAATTGATAGCTAAGTTCCGAAAGTGGAAGACATTCCACCTGTGGATTTGGTCTATCAACCTTGACCACACCACCCAGGTATGTTTTTTTTTTTATTTGTTTTGTTTGTTTTGTTTTATTTTCAATTTCTCTTATTTTCTTTCTTTTCCTTTTTGTTTGCTGTTGTTTTCTTTGTTTTTGTTTGCAGGATAATTTCATTTGATAATTTTAGGTTACCATCTTTAATGCTTAGCAAGTTACCCACGTCACTCATTAGGTGTATTATACCATTTTTAGTTATTCCCCATTCAATTTTGATTCCCAAATATTGAGGACAATGTTTTATTTAAGTTAGGGGTGGTGGTGCAAATTCAGTATTGAAAATACTTGTTAGAACTCTGTAGCATATTTTCATGTGTCAATTTTTTTTTTAATTTGCATCACACGTGCATCCTTTTTACATGTGTACTCATTCTCATTCATAGCCATCTTCTTGAATTCACCAAACCCACCATAATCATTTTTTGTTGAAGCATTTATAGAAACCCTAAAGCACTCATCAAAGCACTCATCCAATCTTGTGGGACGATAGTGGTTTGACACATGTAGCTAGAGAACTCTTTTGCTTAATTATTCATGTGAGTTTGGAAAGGATTGAGAGCCTACAAATGCAGTAAATTGTAATAAACATTCATTGATCTGTTGAATTGGGCACTTCTTTTGAGAAGATCATTACATGGTTTGTGGTAGGATGGTGGATATACTTGGGATATGATGAAGGTCAACTTAGGATCAACATTTGAGCCTTTCAATCTAACACTTTCCATCATAGACCCCTAGTAGCCAACTTTGAGTCAATAAATATATGAAACTTTTTCTTTTCATATGCCCACATCATTCATGCCTCGTCAGTTTGGAGTATAGCCTCTATACTGATTTTTCTACCATTTTTACTTCCAAGTGTATACTAGATGTGGAATTTGCATCTTCTTTATTTTGTTTTATCATTTTCAATTAAAAAAAAAAAAGAGAAGAGTACAAGTTGCAAAGTGTTCAATTGAGTGAGCTTAAAAGACAAATAAATAAAGGTTGGGTAGAAACTGCAAGAATACCAAAGTGGCATGTGTTTGTCCATCAAATTGTTAGAGAGAGAGAGAGAGAGGGAGAGAGAGAGAGAGAGAGAGAGAGAGAGAGAGAGAGAGAGAGAGAGAAGAGGAAGAAGAATGAAAAGCATTATTATTTGATGATCTCAAAAGAGTATAGCAAGTGAGAAGTGTGGTCTACTAAGATATTTAATAAAATTGCCTTTGTATGTACTTGGAAGTTTTTAAATCCTTTTCACCCTTTTTTTCATATAGCCCCAAACTTAAGCCACGTTACAATATTTTGTGTTGACCGTTCTGACCCTAAGTAAGCTTTTGGAAAGATTGTTGAAAGTCTCATTTGTTGGTGTTCCTATCATAAGATCAATGTTTGCTTGTTGCTTGTACATAATTGCCTAATTTCCCATGAGATTGATGCGATTATTGATGCGTTAGAAAGCTATCTTAAAGGGGCTATAAATCTGTCTCTAATAAGGATTTCAAAATTTGAACTCCTAAAGTGAGTACGTGGCTGCCAAGATTAGTCCTAAAATTTAAGCTTTTTTTATGCGAAAATTATGAAGATATTAAGGTTTCTTTCATACCCTATATAAGCATATCATTAGCACAAAATATGGGGTAGGAGAGGCATAAGAGGCAGATTTGAAGAGATGAGAAAATCACTTCCATGACTGCCTTTTGCTTTATTTTTCTCTGAAGATTTTTGTTGTCCATTATATTTATGTATAATGGACCCCCCATTATAATTAGAAATAGCATGACTGCATCTAATATGTATTTGATGTTCAATTATTATAATTCTTTTGTTTTATCATTCTCAATTCATTGTTGATGTTTTCTTCTCCAAATAATCATAGAATTTATTCTGTTTATAGATACAGTCATGCTTTTTCTATTGAATAGATTGGTTCTTTGATTATGTTTGGATCAATTATTTATCTATATTGATTTAGTTCTTTGCTACAATATCGCTGCCTGAGTATATTGTCGTTGTTGGATTTTCTCAATAGGGATAATAATTTACGTATTTTAAAAGTGGTAAATGATTTTTTAAAGGATTACATTTGATTTAATTTTGATTTATAAATCTATACCTTCCGATTGGGTATTTGGGAAATAAGTTCTCAATTGAGTTATTCAATAAATTAAGAATAATTAAAATAATATATTTGTGCATGGGATTCCCGATACTCTATTGTTAATCAAAATTTGAGTACTTCTTCTATTAATAACTTTGCTTCACTTAATTTGCATTTAAAATTAATCTTTGTTCTCTATTAATCATTGAATATTTTTATTTAGTTTCTTTGTTTCTTCTACTATTTTTTTAATTTGTTTCCCTGTGAGATCGACCCCCCAAAGCTGTGCTACAACTATCGTGTTATTCTTTGGGCGTAATCACTACTCAATTTTATGTTCAAACAAACCTGCATATCACATATATAAGGCAAGTCTGAAACCCTTATGTAACCCATTCGAATTCTTTTTCCAACAAAGTAATCACAAAACTTGGCAAAATCATCATGCTTAATCAAAAGCCTATTATATCATCATGGAATAACAAGAGTTAAACAACAGAGTTCATGCAAAGGCTTACACATCATATAAACCAAACACATGTCAGGGAACAAGATAACAATATTCAAGCAAAATAACCAAACAAGAGTTCACACAATATAGACAAGTGTTATCAAGAGTAGGTTGGAAGTTTACTTACAAAAATCCAACGTCCAAGTAAAATAAGCAAATCTGAAAAATGTATTAACAAGGCAAATGAGAAGCCATTCTTTCAAAACCCTAAGTCGTGCGTGAATGAGTGAGTGCTCTAGGTTATTCTCAAAACGAGGGAAAACATAGTCTTCATGGCTCTTTCTCCCTTAGGTCCGAAACTTCTAAAAATAAAAACCCTAGTTTTCTTTGTATGATGGACGTGGCTCTCATCCTCTCCAAAATTTCATACTCTTGTGCTTAAATACCATGGGTTCCTTTTTCCCCTTGAAGAAAAACCCTAGTTTCCCCAAGTGAAAGTGAGTGCTCGTGTGAGAAACCCTAAAACTGAAACTTGGAGTGGTTGTTTTCCTCTCTTGGCCGTGCGTTTATAGGCAAAAAATAGTGAGGTGGTTCTTACCTTTGTGTGTTTCCTTTCTTCTCGAATGCTATAGGAGAAATACTTGATGATTTCAAAATAGGGCTTAAGGAGTGATGGTGGTGTTTGATTGGTGAGAAAACTTGAGGAAAAAGAAAACTAGAGAGACCAATGGTGATAGCCGAATGGTGCCTAGAAACAAATTCTAGAAATTTGTCCCAAAAAGGATCCTCATTTTTCGGCTCCCCCTTCTTATAGGTAGCTCCCTCCCATCTAGAAATACCAAGAGTCTTATGCATGGATGACACTTGGCCAAAAGAGTCCCTTTCTCTTCCCTATGATGGCATTGCATTGGGAAGCCAAAGGTTGCTTCTTATAAGTGGCATGTAGCCTCCCCAAACTAAAACCCTCTTTCCTTCTTTGCCCTTCTTCATGTGTCTAGGTTCATTGTACCTAGTGGAGAAAGGGTAATTTTCAAAAGAAAAAAGCTAGATGCAGTCGTTTGGTGTAAGCGGCGTGTAAGTGGCCACTGACATGGATAAAAAGAAAATGCACCGTTTTGCATCAAATATCTCCTCAGATCCCTCCCCTCTGCTTCTCTCTCGATTCCTCCCTCAAAACCCTAAATTCCATTTCCCTCTCTCTCTCTGCTTCTCTCATTTCCAAATTCCATTTCCCTCCTCTCTCTCTCTTTGCTTCTCTCATTCCATTTCCCTCCTCTCTCTACTTCTCTCAAGTCCACGTTGCTTATCTCCGAAGGCTAGCTCTCCCTTTTGCACCGTTTTGCATCAAGTTATCTTCCCCAACTCCCTTCAAAGACCAAAAAGTGAGAAGGGATTTTTGTCTTCAACAAACCTCTCCCTCCCTTTGAAATCCCTTTCCCCTTCATCCTGAGCCCCAAACCAAAATGCTATCCGGAAACCTAACTCTTCATCCCAGACCGAAACCCTAACCCTTCATCCTGAAATTGGTAATCAGTTGCCCCTGTCTAGGTTATTTCATATTTATGTATTATTGTATTTATGCAATTTCTATATTTCTGTATTTCTCATATTACCATTTCATATTTCACTAGAGTATTGTTGTCTTTTAGTATTTTATTGAAGAACATTACAAATTTTTGATTAAAACTAAATAAAATGTAATGGGTTCAACACACTCTGTACAAAGGGTTTTTTTTTTTTTTCTCAAATGACATTTAGTTGTTCTTTCTTTCGTCGAGAGCAAACATTTAATATTCTTACTTTCTTTTTCGAGAATATAAAGAACAATGTGGGCATGAAAAGCTCCACCGAAAACTGCTTGCTTTTAAAGGTGTTCTATGGATTACCATTAGAATCCATAGTTGTAGAAATTTTTATCTTTTAAGTGATGCCATGGGTCTCATAGGTATGACTATTAAAGTTTCTTAGTCTTCTGTGGAGCTCTGATGAATTTGTTACGAACTTTTTTCCTGCAACCTGTTGCATGTTTGGATTAGGGAAAATGTTTTCTAGATTGATTAAAGTTTCTTAGTTAAATGGAATTAACTAAGAAATTGAACTTCTTTAGGAATGTCACTTTAAACTTTTTCTTTTGCTCTCTTTCTCCCTCTGAGAAAATACATTCTCAATTCAAACTTGACTATTTTACTAGGGCTTTTGCAAATGTTTTTTTTTTTTTGATGGAAATATGCTTCATTGCATTCATTCAGTAAATGAAGTTACAACTGTGACTTATAAATCAGGAAAACCTGACTATAAAATCAACTAACGCAAACTGCTCAGGAGCTTCCCCGCACACAAAGTGACGAACATTGTCAAAAACTTCTAGAACTCTCAAAAGAGAGAGTAACTGCTTTGTATGACCAGAGACTGGATGGCCCCTCCAACCTCCAAGGAGGTGGAATGCAGAGACAAATACTATGAACAAATAGTCCAATAACATATACCTAGACTAAAACTAAAGACACAGACAACCTACAAAACAAAACCAACAAAACCAACACAAGGACGAGCACTGTGATGACCCGCTTTTGAGTGTTTTTTCGCCGAAATGGTTGTTTTTATTTTAATTAATATATTGGTTTATTATTTTAATTTATTTGCATTTTAAAATTGTTTTTTTAAATTTAATTGATGTTGTGTTTTATTTCTTTTAGTTGTTTTGTGGTTTTTAATCTCGTTTCGGCGGTTTAGTTTTGTTTTCCGGAATGAGGATTAGACCTCATCTTTTTCCCTACACCTCTTTTCCTTTTTCCTTTTTCTCTTTTTTCTTCTTTCTTTTTCCTTTCTTTTTCTCTTTTTTCTTTCTTTTTCTTTTTTCCTCTCCTTTCCCGCTCGACCCGTCTCTCTCTCTCTCTCCTTCTCTCTCACACCAGAGCCTTCAACAACTCGACCTGCCGCCGTCCAGCCACCGTGCGGCTCACCGCCGGCACCGGTCGACTCGTCTCCCTCCGGCGCACCTTCCCACCAAAACCCACTCCCATCCGGCCGGCCGTTTGGCCGGAAAACCCCTTTAAAGCCCGCACGGCTTTTGCTCCGATCCGCCGCCGTCGCTCCACCTCCGGCCACCATTTCTTCACCACTTCATCATCGGTCCCTTGCCGTCCTAACCCACCTATTTCCGGCCTCCAACGACCACCGGAACAGCTCCCACGAGCTAGCTTTCCTTTTTGAGAAATCCGGCGTTTTCGCTGCCACCCACGGCCAACCACCACTTCCAATAGCTTCACAATCATCCCTAGACCATTCCCTATCGATCCCAAGCCCTGGTTTGTCCCCGTTCAAAAGTGGGTATTTCACAACCCACGACCACAGTGATTTTTCACTGTAACGTTGCTTTTTCATCGTCGTTTGCAACGCCGGATGTTTTCTAAAATTGCCATATAGCGCTGTAAGTATTTTCCAAACCCTATTTTCAGATTTAAATATATATTGCTCATTCAATTTATTTTATCTGCTGGTTGGTTGATTCCGGATTGAGTCCGAGGAGTTCGGGGGTCGGATGGATGGAGGACGGAGTTGCCTGTTTATTTGATTTATGATGATGGTTTATTTTTGTGCATTGATATGACATTACATGGTGCATGTACATGTGTTTGTGAAATAGTGTGAAAAGCCTGTGTATTGGCGTAAGTGGTCTTACGGGTGCGTGTGTATCACGACCCCAAGCCGGGATGGGGTATTATCCCGGTGGAGCTCCTCTGGTCACTCGGGAGCGGAATAAACTGAGTGATGTCCCCTGGGTTGTCGCTAGACGACGGGAGCGGGGGCTAGGGGTTGCTTGGCTACGAACGCGCCGGGCGGGGAACCAGGCATCGCCCTATGCACCGACTCCGTGGCCCTTCGCTGGTGAGGGCTAGAGGATGCTTGGCTACGAACACGCGGGGCATGGAACTGGGCATCGCTCGTTAGGTGTCACATGCGTAGTGGTACTCTGCGGTGTGGCACTGGAGCCAGGGTGTGCGGATGACCCCTAGGGGAGGTCATGGTGCATACGGATAAAATGGATTCTGGTTTGAGTCGGATAAAGGCCAAATGTGACTTTTGGCGTGTTTTTCGGAAAGGATGTGTTTTTGGGCCAAATGGGTTTTTGGCGTGTGTGGAAAATTATGTTTTATGGGCTTTGTGCATTGGGCATGTTTCATGCATATTGTTTGAGTTCTATGTGTTTTTATTTGGTAGTGTTTGGGTTTTACTTACCTGCGGTACCATTTTTGGTTCCGTAGATTTTGGTGCAAGATTCGAGGAGGAGGAGGAGGCTGAGCCCGAGGATGCGGCTCCGCCGGAGTTTTGATGTCGAAGATATGCTTTATAGTTTGGTTTAAAATTATATTCGTGTTTTGTAATATTTTATTTATGTATGTTTTAAATAGCTTGTATTATATTAAGAAAAATTCTGGTACTTAGTTATATGACTTTCGTTATCCACTGCATGCTTCTTCGTGCACATTTGTTGCTTTTGCACACACTTGGCACACGTCGTTAGGGTGGTGACCCGTGATGTCATCATCCGGACGTCTCGATTTCCCCGTGTCCGTGTGTGGGGATTTGGGGGCGTTACAGGTGGGATCAGAGCGGTTTGGCTCTGGGTAAAACCACATGTCCAGTAGGTAGTACCAGAATGCTTTTAAAGTTGTGTTTTGAAAATTATGTTAAGTACAGTTATTTTATTTGTTTTATTTGTTTGAGTTTGTTTATTTGTTTTTATTTATTTAGTTATGTTTTTTACAAGTTGTTTCTTTTGTTTTGGTGTGATGTGGTGTTGGTCTTTGGTTCTGTTTTGTTGGTTGTTGGTTTTATTTGTTTTTGTTTTTGTTTTTCTAAAAGGGGGTCAAAGGTTGTGGTGGCAGGAAAATGGGAAGGCCAAAGAAATCTACTCAGGAGCCACGGGACAATACATCAAGAGATGACTCCATAGCTCAAGCCATACGGCAGATGACAGAGTTTATGCAGCAAAATTATAGGCCACAACAGACAGGGCCTTGGCCACAACAAGGGGGTCCCTGGCCGCCACAAGGGGGTCCCTGGCCGCCACAAGGAGGGCCTTGTCCACAACAAGAAGGATTTTAGCCGCAACCAGGAGGTCCTTGGCCATATCAGGGAGGGCCTTGGCCTTTCCCGGGAGGATCTAGCAGCATGGTGCAAGCCGGGTGCACCTATGAGCGCTTCCTGGTGCATAGGACTCCACACTTCACTGGAGATGAGGATCCACTTCAGGCTGGAAAATGGATCAAAGATCTGGAGAGGACCTTTGAGGTGTGTGGATGCACTGAGGCACAGCAAGTACTCTACGCCAGCTATCTCTTGCAAGGTACCGCTTCTGATTGGTGGGATACCAAGAGGGTGATGCTGGAATCTGAATTGGGATCTTTCGCTGCGGTGACATGGCAGCGTTTCAAGAAGGAGTTCAATGACCGCTTCTTTCCCGCATCGGTAAGGAAGCAAAAGGCTAGAGAGTTCTCAAATCTGGTCCAAGGGGGCGCGACAGTGGAACAATACGCCCGGAGATTCATAGAACTTGGGCGATTTGCTCCTCACCTTATCGCCACTGAGGAGGTGCGAGCAGATCGTTTTCAGGAGGGGCTACGCCATGACATACGCCGTATGGTGGTCAGCCATCGGATATCCACTTTTCAGGAATTAGTGGATGTGGTCACCCTGGTGGAATGAGAAAACAATCTGAGTATGGGCTCCCCTCCAGGACATAAGAGGCGGAGTTTTTCTGGTGAAGGAAGCAGCTCGGGTTCGCCTCAGAAATTTGTTCAGCAGACCGGGACTCGACCGCAAGCATCCTCAGGTGTTCGTATGGGAGGACGGGTGCCTATTTGTGGAGCTTGTAATAGAGCTCATGAGGGCGAGTGTCGGATGAGTAGCAGACCCCAGTGTTACCGGTGCGGCCAAGTGGGACATATCGCTCGGGATTGCACCGTCAGAGTTCAAGGAAGCCGTGGAGGTAGACACGGTGGAAGAACCAACCCGAGACAAGCAGTGCAAGCCCGGGTTTATGCTGTCACACCCGGAGAGGTGGATGATGAGGCGCCAGCGACCCATGATGCTGGAGTAATTACAGGTATGGATTAATTTAATTTTAAGTTGGATTTAATTTTGGTGTAATGGTTTCTTCTTTGCTTTTTTTGGATTTCATGGGTTGTGTGTTTGGTTCAGGAAGAGTCCGTTTGTATGAGTTTTATGCTTGCACTTTGTTTGATTCTGGTGCGTCTCAGTCATTTGTATCTTCCATGTTTGCGCGGGTGTGTAATTTGGTTACAGAACCGTTACCGAAGTCTATGGTAGTGGCTCTACCCGATGGTGAAAGGGTGTGGTGTTCCAAGGTTGCTTTGGGATGCCCGTTAAATTTTGAGGGGAGATTCTTGGATGCTAATTTGGTGGTGTTTAAGCTATTGGGTTTTGATATCATCCTCAGGATGGATTGGCTATACCGATATTCTGCGAGTATTAATTGCAGAAGTCGGATAATTAGCTTTCAGCTTCCAGATGGTGATTGTCTAGAATTTGCGGGGAGTAAATTAAAAGAAAAGCCGATGATTATATTGGCGATTCAGGCAAGAAGAGAGATTGCATGGGGAGCGGATGCGTTCTTGATTCAGATGGTGTCTACGCCGTCTGAGAAGAAGTCTTTGGCAGACATTCCAGTTGTGGAAGAATTCCCCGATGTGTTTGTGGATCACTTGCCTGGACTACCCCATGTGCGAGAGATGGAATTTGTTATAGACTTGGAACCTGGAGCGGCTCCTGTGCATAAAGCTCCTTATCGCATGGCACCGGCTGAATTAAAAGAGTCGAATACTCAGTTGCAAGAACTGATAGAGAAGGGATTTATTCAGCCTAGTACGTCGCCATGGGGTGCACCAGTTTTATTTGTTAAAAAGAAAGATGGAACCCTCCGTATGTGCATTGATTATCGGTAATTGAATAAGGTGACCATCAAAAATAAATATCCTCTCCCTCGGATAGATGATTTATTTGATCAGCTTCAAGGAGCAGCCGTGTTCTCTAAAATTGATCTGAGGTCAGGATACTACCAGCTGAGGATCAGAGACAAGGATGTGCCTAAAACTGCCTTCAGGTCGAGGTATGGGCATTATGAATTTAAGGTGATGTCATTTGGGTTAGCTAATGCCCTTGCTGCTTTCATGGATTTAATGAATCAAGTGTTTCGACCTTATTTGGATTCCTTTGTGGTAGTATTTATTGATGATATTCTGATTTATTCCCGAGATGTTGAAGAGCATGTGTATCATCTTCGTCTGGTACTTGGGAAATTGAGAGAACACCAACTGTACGCCAAGCTCAGCAAGTGTGAATTCTGGTTGGAAGAAGTTAAATTTCTTGGGCACGTAATTTCTCGAGACGGAGTGGCTGTTGATCCTAGTAAGGTAGAAGCCATTTTGTCATGGCAGCGCCCGACTACAGTGCGCGAGATCCGGAGTTTCTTGGGGCTGGCCGGGTACTACCGAAGATTTGTAGAGGGTTTTGCTCGCCTATCCGGACCTCTCACAGCTTTGACTTGGAAGAATACATAATTTGTTTGGTCAGAGAAATGTGAGAGAATCTTCCAGGAATTAAAGAACCGGTTGACGACGGCACCAGTGTTAGCGCTCCCAGAACTGCATAAGCCATTCGTAGTCTTCAGTGATGCGTCTAAGTTTGGTTTGGGTTGTGTCCTTATGCAGGAAGGACAGGTTGTTGCCTATGCATCTCGTCAGCTAAAGGACCATGAGAAGAATTATCCGACGCACGATCTAGAATTGGCTGCGATTGTTTTTGCCCTCAAGATCTGGCGGCACTTCTTGTATGGGGAAGCTTGCGAGGTATTTACTGATCACAAGAGCTTGAAGTATTTGTTTTCCCAGAAAAATCTGAATTTGAGGCAGAGGCGATGGCTGAAACTAATCAGTGACTATCAGTGTGAGATCAAGTACCATCCGGGGAAAGCTAATATAGTTACTGATGCTTTGAGCCGGAAGTCGCACTTAGAAGATGAAGCCGAGCCGTCAGAATTGGATTCGTTGCTTTGTGGGATGAGAAGGCTCCTCATAGAGAGTTCGCAGCAAGAAGAGGTTTTATCTTCAGTTCTTGATATTTGGGTAACTGATTTTGAAGAATTGAAGACTCTCCAAAGGAAGGATCCGAAGCTGCTGAACATCAGAAAAAGAGTCAGAAAATCTCGAGGGTCGTTGCACTATAGCATGCATAATGATGGGATACTTCGGTTCCGAGATCGCAGAGTGGTCCCCAAGGACTCAAATTTCAAAAAACGGATCATGGCGGAAGCTCATGCGGCCCCTTATTCAGTTCATCCCGGCAGTACAAAGATGTATTGGGACTTGAAGAAAAATTACTGGTGGGATGGAATGAAGAAGGATATTGCCTTATATGTTGAGAAATGCCACACATGCCGTCAGGTGAAGGCCGAGCATCAGAGACCTACAGGTATGCTCTAACCCCTCCCTATTCCTGAGTGGAAATGGGATGACATCACGATGGACTTTGTAGTGGGTTTGCCGAGAACGCCTAGTGGGAAAAATTCTGTTTGGGTAATTGTTGACCGGTTAACGAAGAGTGCTCATTTTCTGCCTGTTAATAACACCGACTCGTTGGGTAAGTTGACCCGCTTGTATGTCAAGGAGATAGTGCGGCTGCACGGCATACCAAAGAGTATAGTGTCGGATCGAGACCCGAGGTTCACGTCGCAGTTCTGGAAGAGTTTGCAGGCAGCTTTGGGTACTAAGTTGAAGTTCAGTACTGCATATCACCCGCAAACAGACGGCCAGTCAGAGCGCACAATTCAGACCCTTGAAGACATGTTGGGAGCATGTGTCATGGATTTTCAAGGGAGTTGGGAAAACCATTTACCGCTCATCGAGTTTGCATATAATAACAGCTTCCATGCGACCATTCAGATGGCTCCCTATGAAGCTCTTTATGGGAGAAAGTGCAGGTCGCCCTTGTGTTGGGATGAAGTCGGGGAGAGTAGGATAATTGGACCCGAAATAATTCAAGAAATGCAAAGCCAATTCCGGATCATCAGAGATAAAATGGCGGCAGCTCAGAGTCGCCAGAAAAGCTACGCTGATACCAGGAGGAGAGAGTTGTCTTTTGAAGTTGGTGATTGGGTTTACCTTAAAGTCTCTCCCATGAGAGGTGTTAAGCGTTTTGGTAAGAAGAGGAAGTTAGATCCGAGGTATGTCGGCCCTTTTCAGATTCTGGAGAAGGTAGGGTCCGTCGCCTATAGAGTTGCTTTGCCAGATATTTTGGGGATGTTAATGATGTCTTCCACGTATCATCCCTGAAGAAGAGTTTTGGACAGCAAGAGCCACGCTTTGTCGACCCAGCAGGTATCCAGTTGCAACTGGATCTCACTTATGAGGTTGTTCCGTCGCAGATCTTGGATTGGAAGGAGCAACAGTTGAGGTCCAAGACGATACCTTTGGTTAAAGTGGCTTGGGGAGATCCATTGGCTTAAAACTTCTCTTGGGAGCGAGCAGCGGACATGAGGGAGCAGTACCCGTACTTGTTCGAATAAAGAAGGTATGTATTTTAATCTTTGTCATAGTTGGTTTATGTGCTTTCATGTGGCTTGCTTTAAGTTGATGGTTGCTCTGCAAATTTCGAGGACGAAATTTGCTTTTAAGGAGGGGAGGATGTGATGACCCGCTTTTGAGTGTTTTTTCGCCGAAATGGTTGTTTTTATTTTAATTAATATATTAGTTTATCATTTTAATTTATTTGCGTTTTAAAATTATTTTTTTTAATTTAATTGATGTTGTGTTTTATTTCTTTTAGTTGTTTTGTGGTTTTTAATCTCGTTTCGGCGGTTTAGTTTTGTTTTCCGGAATGAGGATTAGACCTCATCTTTTTCCCTACACCTCTTTTCCTTTTTCCTTTTTCTCTTTTTTCTTCTTTCTTTTTCCTTTCTTTTTCTCTTTTTTCTTTCTTTTTCTTTTTTCCTCTCCTTTCCTGCTCGACCCGTCTCTCTCTCTCTCTCTCCTCCTCTCTCACGCCGGAGCCTTCAACCCCTCGACCTGCTGCTGTCTGGCCACCGTGCGGCTCACCGCCGGCACCGGTCGACTCGTCTCCCTCCGGCGCACCTTCCCACCAAAACCCACCCCCATCCGGCCGGCCGTTTGGTCGAAAAAACCCTTTAAAGCCCGCACGGCTTTTGCTCTGATCCGCCGCCGTCGCTCCACCTCCGGCCACCATTTCTTCACCACTTCATCACCGGTCCCTTGCCGTCCTAACCCACCTATTTCCGGCCTCCAACGACCACCGGAACAGCTCCCACGAGCTAGCTTTCCTTTTTGGGAAATCCGGCCTCTTTCCGGCGTTTTCGCCGCCACCCACGGCCAACCACCACTTCCAATAGCTTCACAATCATCCCTAGACCATTCCCTATCGATCCCAAACCCTGGTTTGTCCCCGTTCAAAAGTGGGTATTTCACAACCCCCCGCCACAGTGATTTTTCACTGTAATGTTGCTTTTTCATCGCCGTTTGCAACACCGGGTGTTTTCTAAAATTGCCATATAGCGCTGTAAGTATTTTCCAAACCCTATTTTCAGATTTAAATATATATTGCTCATTCAATTTATTTTATCTGCTGGTTGGTTGATTCCGGACTGAGTCCGAGGAGTTCGGGGGTCGGATGGATGGAGGACGGAGTTGCCTGTTTATTTGATTTATGATGATGGTTTATTTTTGTGCATTGATATGGCATTACATGGTGCATGCACATGTGTTTGTGAAATAGTGTGAAAAGCCTGTGTATTGGCGTAAGTGGTCTTACGGGTGCGTGTGTATCACGACCCCAAGCCGGGATGGGGTATTATCCCGGTGGAGCTCCTCTGGTCACTCAGGAGCGGAATAAACTGAGTGATGTCCCCTGGGTTGTCGCTAGACGACGGGAGTGGGGGCTAGGGGTTGCTTGGCTACGAACGCGCCGGGCGCGGAGCCAGGCATCGCCCTACGCACCGACTCCGTGGCCCTTCGCTGGTGAGGGCTAGAGGATGCTTGGCTACGAACACGCGGGGCGTGGAACTGGGCATCGCTCGTTAGGTGTCACATGCGTAGTGGTACTCTGCGGTGTGGCACTGGAGCCAGGGTGTGCGGATGACCCCTAGGGGAGGTCATGGTGCATACGGATAAAATGGATTCTGGTTTGAGTCGGATAAAGGCCAAATGTGACTTTTGGCGTGTTTTTCGGAAAGGATGTGTTTTTGGGCCAAATGGGTTTTTTGGCGTGTGTGGAAAATTATGTTTTATGGGCTTTGTGCATTGGGCATGTTTCATGCATATTGTTTGAATTCTATGTGTTTTTATCTGGTAGTGTTTGGGTTTTACTTACCTGCGGTACCATTTTTGGTTCCGTAGATTTTGGTGCAAGATTCGAGGAGGAGGAGGAGGAGGCTGAGCCCGAGGATGCGGCTCCGCCGGAGTTTTGATGTCGAAGATATGCTTTATAGTTTGGTTTAAAATTATATTCGTGTTTTGTAATATTTTATTTATGTATGTTTTAAATAGCTTGTATTATATTAAGAAAAATTTTGGTACTTAGTTATTTGACTTTCGTTATCCGCTGCGTGCTTCTTCGTGCACATTTGTTGCTTTTGCACACACTTGGCACACGTCGTTAGGGTGGTGACCCGTGATGTCATCATCCGGACGTCTCGATTTTCCCGTGTCCGTGCGTGGGGATTTGGGAGCGTTATAAGCACAGCTTGAGCTCCGATGGCACATCCTCCACAGGCAATCGGCATAACGAGTCCTAACGGCACGAGCACCCAGCTTGCATACGGACCACAAAAACCTCCTCAGCGAAGGCCGGCCGTACGACCACCAACCATAGCATCGCCCGCTGCTCTCAACTCCTTGCCTTAGATTAAGGCCGCCCAACAGCTCATCACCTCACCGTAACACAAAACACGGCAACAGAGGCAGTGAAAATACTAAAATAGAATAGACACCAACAGACCCACTGAAATGGAGGCGGAAGACACAAAAACCAGAGGTTGTGGTGTGAGAGTAGCTGGAGGAGAGC